>NW_007577819.1:173325-176695 GCF_000690725.1 Stegastes partitus
AGGTTAGCTGATTCCCATTGCTTGCTGGCTTCATGCTAAGCTAAGCTAACTGCTTCCTGTTACCATCCCTGATCCACTCATCTCACGTTAATTCGGAAAATGCTCCTATCAAAAAACCAAAAAACTCCTTTAAACACTCAGGCTTAGGAGGCAGTGCAGCATTAGCCCTGACACAAATGACCACTGGCAAATGGTACACCTTTAATTCAATCTCTGCAGGTTTCTGGCATCGACGCATGCCGATGATGTGGAGGACACGGATGTCTTGGCAGGAAAACCTCCTGCATCTTCAGAGAGAAGGAGCAGAGAGAAAGAAAGTAAACAAGCATGAAAGGAGAGGTAATAAAGGAGAAGTTGGCAAACGGGCGAGGAGTGAGACAAAGAGCCGCCGATGGAACCAGTCCAGGTGATATTTTTATTTGTTTCTCACACTCTGCCGGTAACTCGGAGGTTGGAGCACAGAGAGCCGACTGAAAGAGGACAGGTATAAACACAGAAAAGGCTGTAGCTTATTATCGGTGTGTAATGACAGATGAGAAGAGATGCAATTAGAATGAGCCATATGGATGATCATATGGTCATTTTATAATTAGCACTATTTTAAAATAGCACATCAACTTGCATGGAAGCAGACGAGAGAGAGAGAGAGACGTGGTTGATTCACAAATAACTTTTAGGAATGAGTGCTCTGATTTGGTTATCAAACAGGGTGGAAGAGGATTTTAGCAGAGGTCTGTGTCCTCATTGTAAGTTAGCAAATCTTACATTTGTTCAGTTTACATATATTATAACACATAATCCAACCAATCAGGAGACTTCTGACTTTGCTTTTCTGTGTTTCTGACCTCAGATCTGTCAAACTATCATTAAAATTTAGTGATCGGATGTCTTTAGTTTCTTTATTCTAAGATTTCCATCCAGTGCCGTTACTTGTTATTTGTACAAACACTGTAAAAACATTTTCTAACGGTGTGTTTTTTTAAAAAAAAAAACAATATACTGGTATTTTACAGATTTCCCTCTTCTGTAAAAATAATAACTTGTAAAATCACAGAAAAAATATGAATTTACATTTTATATGCAACAACAACAAACAAAACAAAACAGGGCAACACTAGAAAGTAATGACCACAACAAAAATGTACATTTTAACTCCTGCTCATTTGTTCTTTTACAATATTTGTCCCTAAAATTATATTTTTTATCCAGTATTTTAATGTGAAATTAGTTTTTAACTGTTATGTTGCAGAATTCCTGTTTAGATTGTTTAAATACTATTAAAAAATTTATGATTTTCATATTTTTTTATTTATTTTTGTTGACAATTTAGTGTTAATCTGCAGATTTTCCTTATTTTGTTAAATAACAAATAATATATAGTAAAATCACAGAAAAAAAACTTTATGCGTTAACTATAAAAGCAAAAATGCAAATAACGTTCTATTTTACAAATATTATCTTTTAATTTAATTTAATTTTTTACTGTATTTAAATCAGGAAAAAAAAAGGAACAAAAAAATATATAAAAAATACATAAACAGGAAATTAATTTACACGTAAACATAACTTTTGGGCGACAGTGCTGCAGCTTTGTAGTCAAAACACTCTCAGGGTCATTTAAAGACATTTCAGACACACAGACCTCCACATTTAGAGTCTTTTTTAGTCACAATAACGTCTGAGAAAATCTACTCCTGTTACACAGAAGTGAGCCTAAACTAAACGTCCAAATGACACGACTCATCTGTATTTATTCTCACGTAGGCTGATATTCTCCTGAACAAACGACCAGCAGAGAACTACCTGTTCTATCCGGCTGCTTTTTCTTGTCTTCTTTTTTTTTTTCTTTCCTATCAGAGAATGTAATTAATTAAAGTGTGTCACTGAGGCATGGCACGGAGACAACAGCTCTCAGTGATACCGCCATCATTTATCCCCCAGAGAGAGCGACCTATACGGGACAGTTTGTATTTTTCACTGCATAAACCTAAACATAATTTACTTTCAACAGCCGGGGCTCCTTTTTGTGCAGCGGCGCTCCTGCATCCTTGTGATCCATAAAAGGTCACCGCCACACAAAACGCACCACGGTGGCGACATTTCCACAGAACACTCTCCAAACACTGGAGGGAAACCCTGGAGACAAACCTCGCTGCCGGAGTCCCAGAATTAGAAACACTCGGCGCTCACCTTTTACACTTCACCCTCTCGTTGCTTTCTCCATCACATTTATGTAAATGCTTTTTTTTTTTTCCCTCCCCTCAGCTGTCACTTCTTTTCCTTTCCCTGACATTGCACCTACAGAAGTCTACATCATGCTTTTGTGGTCAAACTTGCTTTAAATCTACTTTCAAGTTGAAGCCATTGACACCGTGGCGCCTCGGAGGTCTCGTTCCCGTAAAGCACACAATATAAAGATAATCTCAGAAAATGGGCTCTTATTCTCAAAATCACATTATGTGGGAATAAAAAATATCATCGTGTAATGGGTTCATTCAAAGTTCATTTTATTTCTTCAACAACAGAAGTGTGTTTGTAAACTGTTTGGCCTCTGGGGACGAATAAAGTTGATTTAACCGTATTGACAGAACATTAGAACATTTAAACAGTAGTGTGTTACCATAGTCCTGCTGATGGAACCACTGATGCTGCATCACCGCCTCGGGGATGCAAACACGCACCACATGTGTATGTGTTTGCATCCCTGCAGGCTGGTTTTCTGTAATCATGTCAGCATGTATACGTGTGTGAACATGAATGCACGAGTGACTGCGTGCGTGTCTGATGAAAAAAAAAAAAAAAAAAAATCCAAGAAGCAATAGTGGTGTGGATGGAACAAAAGGATGAAACCCCGGATAATATTGGAAACACTCAGAGAGCTGGAGGACGAGGAGGGAAGAGAGCACTGAGTATCCACTGAGGAGTTATCTGGCTTCTGCTCCTGATTTTTAAATAATAATAAAAAGGAAAACACATCTGATACGTGCTGCCAACAGAGCTGTTAATAGTCATTGTTTAGAGCAGAAGTTTGGAAGTGAGGAAACAGTGATTGTGTTTACACGTGCACCAGAATCCCGGTTATAAGCCTAAACTTATTTCTGATCATATTCTAGATGTACTATTTACATGGAGCACAGACACAGTTATCCATTACCATATATATGAGGAATACTTGTGTCCTCGTCACTGATTACCACATGTTGTTTGGTCAGTTTGGGTTTAGCATCTAAACCCCAAAACCCCACAGCAGGTTTAAAAGTCATAAGATGAGATAAGAGCTGCTGTAACTTGCTGCCACCAACACATGGGTACTAGAAAAATAAAAATAAAAGTCATGTTGAAAACTGCATCTATGAAAATCAAAAACCAT
>NW_007577819.1:178665-179500 GCF_000690725.1 Stegastes partitus
GTGTTGATGTCCAGCCACAGAAATGAATACCAGAAACATTAATGTTCTGAACCTCCAAAATAGCAAGTTTGAAAGGCATGTTAGCTTAAATAAATCACCAAAATTACACCATTTATCAGAAGGAATTCTCAGATTTTCAGCATTCATCGTGTCTGTGAACTAATCATCTGTAACATGTGGTTCCATTGGGAAAATTAACCAACCTTGCTTTATCCTACATGCCACATCTAAACATTTTACCCAAAACGTACAAGAGATTCTACAAAAAAACACCTGAAAAACCCAATGAGACTCTAGCTACATTGACTTTCTTTTTCAGCTGAACTGCAGGCTACACAGAGCAGAGAGGACACATTACGGAAAGAAATTAGAGCAATTAAGAAGAAAACTAAACATAATTTAGCAATAAAATAAATGTGGCATGGCTCAAAAACAGTATACAGAGGAGCAAGTTGTTGGAAGATACATTCAACATGGTGGAACATCTTTCTAGAGTTAATGTGCAGAGAAGCAACGTCTAGTTTGTAGAGGTTGTAAAAAATGGAAATAGTAAAATATCTACAACATGTGGAGCTGACATTTTTTTTGGCTAACATTTGTGAGCACTTGGGCAAATGTTGGACATGTTTATTCCATTTTAGATTTGATTTTTTTTTACCTCAATAATCAAGAAATTCAACTTCTATTTTCATATTTATTGAATGTTGTATTGAGAACATCCTTCCTTTGGAAACATTATTCGAGGAAAGTTCTATTCTTTGTTTCCTAAAGAACATTCCCAAAACATCCTTAAAACATTGCAGGCAGAATGTTCCACCTTTGTTAATATATAACA
>NW_007577819.1:179754-181307 GCF_000690725.1 Stegastes partitus
ATCCACAAACACAAACAATGTCCTGGTGCTTCTGACCGGAAGTATCTTGAGAAACTGCGGGTTCATCTACTATGAAAATCATTGTTTCTACTCTTGGTGGTAGCCGCAGACCCACCTTTCATCACCGGTGATGATTCTATACATGAAGGTTGCTGACTGACACTAAATATTTGCTCTTTGCTCCAGTTCCTGCTCCATGGAGAAATCACAAATATGCATCTTCCAGTGGTCACACAGGTCTGGATGAGGACAACGTGGTGTCATGCAGTCTTCTGACACATGTAGCAGCCTCACAGCATTTTGACCCCCCACTTGTACGTTACCCAACTGCAGTTTGGTGCTGGGTAGGTAGAATATTTTGTCTTTTTAGAGCTTTTCCACCGGCAACAACTGTCTACTGAGCAGTGACAGAGAACTCACATGTGAGCTGAAAAATCCAAACAGTGAGATGCTGTTGCTTGTCTCATGCACTGTAAATTAAATAATTATTGATTATCGCTCAGAAACCTATTTTTATTCCCAATTTCTCTGGAACCACTGACAGATCTGCCCTGATTTTGCACAAACTGTTGGCTGCGGCACAAACTCGGCTGTGCTTTGTAGTCACGCGATCCAGTCGCGGAACAAACGAAACCTAAAAACATCAACCTGATGCTGCCGTGACTTCCTTTGTAGCGTACATGAATGCAAGCTAAATAAGTAATGTCACTTTCAAAGCCAAAGCTCGCATTTGCATACACTGCCGAGACTTTCTCTGGGTGTAATTTTTGCTTCCAAATGTTTGATTATTTGCTCGATATTTCCGTTAAGAGCGACATGCAAACGGAGTGGACGTAACATAAAGAGAATACGAGCTAAATGCTAAACCCTTTGATATCTCGTTAAGTGAAATTGATGGTTCGTGACCCTGGGAGATTAAGGACGGAGACGCCTCACTTCTGCACCGATACTGATCCATTTCATTGTTTTATCCACCAACTCTATGCTCCAAAAGCACTGAACAAATGGAGCGATCTGTAAAACAAATAAAACTGTTACCTGGAACGTTGTCATAACTGTTTTACTTAAGTCATCACTCTGTCTCTCATCCCTTCTTCCATTTTTTTTCCTCGCCTTCCTCCCCTCCCCGTGTTTCCGAAATATGTATCCCTTTATCACATGTGACATCGCAGGATAGGCCTGTCTGAGGCAGGTAATGATTTTTTTTGTTCTTATTTCTGCGTTGAGAGGGATCAGAGTAGTGCTGGTTATCAGGCCATTTATTACCCTGCCAGCTCGCCACTCAGCTGTCTGGGTAAATGCAATCTCTCCTGATTCACACAATTACCCCAAGATAGAGAGAGGAAGAGAAATATCTCTCGCAGCGGCATTGTGGGTCAGAGAGAGTTTAGGGAAATACACAGAGAAACAGGGAGAAAAGGCCACTCTGGTGCTGTTTTTGAACCAGGCAGGCAGCTTCTATGTGCACAAAGGTTGTTTGTTTGGATGCTGAGAATATGTGCAGTGTTGATGTCCAGCCACAGAAATGAATACCAGAAACATTAATGTTCTGA
>NW_007577819.1:182797-184502 GCF_000690725.1 Stegastes partitus
TGAAACATCTGGAAAACGTTTGTTGAAAGTTGTATTGAGAACATTGTTGCTTTTTGCATTGTTGCAAACGTCTTTTAGAAGAACGTTCTACATTGTGTTCTCTAAAGGACATCCCCAAAACATCCTCAGAACATTGCAGGCAGAATGTTGCTCCTTTGTTCAATATGACATTGCAGGAACGTTTTTTAATAAAACCACCTCGGTCCATCTTAAGAACTTTTTTTTTTGCTCCTTTGCTGTCATTGAACATAATCCGTGTTGACATGAAATCGTCTTTCTCACGACGTTCTTTAAATGTTTGATTAAAAAAAACACAATCTGTCAGGAAATGATCAGAACTCTCCGGTAACGTTAGCCGACGTCGTGGGAACGCTGCTCCTGTGCTCTCCTCTGTTTTGGGACACTCTATCCTGTGCTAATGTACGCTGCATTCTGTTTCACCGGTACAGTGGGAGTCATCAAAAACTGCAAAGAAACAGGCCACATTTCTCCCCAGACCAGCACTTCTGCGTGTGTCTGCAAGTGTGCATGTGTGTGTGTGTGCATGCGTCTTTGTGTATGCGTGTGTGTGTGTGTGTTTGTGTCTTTGTGTGTGTGTGTGTGTGTGCCTGATGAGAAGAGCTGCTCAGCAATATTTAGCGTTACTGCGACAGAACAGCTTTAGGACAGAACAGAGGCTCACCTTCAGAAAAGACGAAACGAGAGGCAAGCAGAGACACCAAGAGGACGGAAATACGCTGCTTTTTTCTGACTTTTGATGCTCTTGATGAAACGTTTCGTCAAGCAAGAAATATAAAAAACAAAACGCGACCTCACCGCGTAGACAGAACGAGGGTCACGGTAATCCTCGGTGGCAGAGGCGCTCTCGGCGTGGCCTTGAATTGTCCTGAAACAACAAAAACAATAACACTCATTAGAATTTGTCACTTATCGGTGTTAAATTACACTCGTGGTGCCGGAAATCTGAAAACGCCTAAATGCTGTAGAAAGTGTGACCTTAACCTCAGCGCTGATCCCCAAAAATTACCTTCCTACCTACACGACTACTGCATTCTCACTTTTATTTTGAAAGAATTTCTCCCTAAAAGAAAGGTTTGCACGTGGAGTCTTCAGATTATGATTTGTGTGAATTCAATTTTCAGATATCTACAGTTTCTTTCTGACTAGTCCAATTAAAAAAATCATTTAATTTCCCTCAGTTCGGCATATCTGCATTGTCCTTGAGTTTTTTTAATTTAGATTTTTAAATGAAGTTTGAACTGGTCAGACTGATGTTGCAGAACTGGGATTCTGCCTTCTGTGAAAATGTAATTACAGATATTTTTAATTTGAGCTTAACCCTGAGAGTTGCAGATATCTGTGGTGAAGTTAGAAGCTTCTGCAAGTCTGAGGTGACTCTCTTTTCAAACACGCTGCGGCGTATCGCAGCTGTTTTACCTCCGCCTTGTCAATTCTGACCACAAGTT
Organism: Stegastes partitus; assembly: GCF_000690725.1. NCBI lineage: Eukaryota > Metazoa > Chordata > Actinopteri > Pomacentridae > Stegastes > Stegastes partitus. Next base: position 184,264 of record NW_007577819.1, read on the forward strand.
TCTGGCGAACGACGCTTTTGTTCTTCACAAACTCCTCCATGATGGCCTCTTTCCATTTCGCTGCAATTTCTAATGATCTTATCTTTAAGCTCGACTTTAAAATATTCTATTACAAATCAAGTTGCACTATCAGAGTCACATCCAGTCTAATATAAGATTTGTCGGCTAAGAATGATTATAAAACACAATATTTGTGATACGTCTCCTTCAAAATGCAGTTTAGTTGAACAGGAACGTTG
>NW_007577819.1:185622-187215 GCF_000690725.1 Stegastes partitus
TGCATTTGAAGCAGCCTTAATAGGAGCTCATGTATTCTGTGGCACTAGAAATCCCACCACTTTAACAAATGTGATGTAAAAACTCAAATCTAATTGGATAATTTTGACAAATGTTTGCTAACTTAAACATATGATGGTAATAAACACATAACACATAAAAATTCCTGTTGAATAACATTGAAATACTAGTTAAAACAAGTACATTTTTATAAGTAATTACCCTAAAAATGTGTTTATAAAGAAGTACCTTGGATTGTAGAGGACAGCTAATTCTACTAACTCAGTAAGGTTCATTGGTTGAACACAATTTCATTAGAAGTTGTCATAACACAAAAAGATGGGTGCAAACTGTTCATTTCTCTTGTTGAACCCAAACTGATTTATTTTTAGACTCTGGTCTGCAGAAGGTTTGGACTCACTGCTCAAATGACACTGTTTTATTGTGTTTAAATCGGATAAAAACGTCATTATTTTAAAGATATCTGCTATTATTTTCACCAGTATTTACATTTTTTATCTCGGTTTTTCATTTTTTTTTACAGTGCAGTCTCACAAATGTGCTGAGAATTCATATTTCTATTGATTCTTTACACATTTTACTTTAAAATGAGTTTCTCACTGTAAAATGTTTTCATTTTAATATCAGAATTAATAGTAAAGATTGTTGTAGGTGCCACAACTACGAACAACTCGGATGGAGTAGGAGTTAACGCTCCTTAAATAAATGATTAAACAAAATATATCATATAGCTGATAACCTGTTATTATCTACACTATACGCTGTTTGCAATAGTGGAATACCTGCCATGTAGTGTGTCAGAACATTTTAAAGATACCTCTGGTGTGTTGCAGTGGTTTTTTTTTTGTATTTAGATTTTCTCACAAGACTCTCCGACAACATCAGAGTCTCCTGTTGCTCCCAAAAATAAAATGTGCTGCTGCTGGTGAAGTGTGAGGATGACACCGACGAGAGAAACACCCAGAGATTTCCAAATTCGGCTGCAATTCACACTCACATGAGCTGCAGCGAAACGTCGTCGCCGTTATCTTTAGAAATTACTCTCACATCCTCGGTATGATACAATGACTGACTCGCTTTGGTCTTTGCAGCTAAACTGATTCTGAACATGTCAGTTATGAAAAACACATTTCATATTTAAGTGTGAGCTGCTGCTCGCTGTAATGACATGTACGTATGCAAAGGATGTTGCTCGTATGTTGTCTTGTCTCGCCTGAGGAAGACCCAGACAAACGTATTCCTGCTTTTTTATTTCTAGCAGACCTGACTGCTGCTCTGTTGCTTTCTCTCGCCTCCCCGTGAAATTTTTAACCCCCTGAATCACAGGCTGCTTCGGTTTTTGTTTTTCGATGACATAAATCACAAAAAAGGAAAAAAAATACAGTTAAATATGTAGATTTTTTTTAACATTTAAAAAACTTTAATCAACATGTACAACAGGTGTATGCCAATACTGGGGGGGAAAAGTTTGCTCTACATACTATAAGTACTTGAGTATTTACATTTTTAATATATTTCCACACTTGTCACTATCTGCTTTGTTTAAGCACGAAAAGTCGCAGAATTTTTGGCAC
>NW_007577819.1:187710-191727 GCF_000690725.1 Stegastes partitus
CGTCCATCTTTTATACAGTCTATGGCTGGATTATGCTTTCCGTAAGAAACGTGATGTCTGTTACCAAACTGCAGGGGGCAGTGTGTCGCAAACCACAGTCCTAAATTGGAGTAGAAGAAGTTTACATGGCTGACAACGTGGTGCCACATGCTCCTAGTTTACACAGGGTTGCAGTAAATATGTCAGATTTAGCACAAGGCTGAATTCCATCTGTTGATCCATCTGACATAATTATCAATAGACTTACCTCATCTGGAGTCAGTTTCCATGTGTTTGATAAAAGTCGAAAGCCGGCACAACTCTCTTTAAGTCCTAGGAACATCTTGGCTTCCCCCTGGGTCTCCATTTTGCTGTTTTTTGCCTGAACATTTCTGTCCCGTAGGTTTTTCCAGGTTTTCTTCACCCATTCCTCTTCTTTACCGAGTGTGGCTGCAATCGAATCGTTCATCCTATCACAGCTATCACGGCGATCGCTGTGTGAAGAATCGTATAAATGCCTGTATTTCTGTACCTCTGCCACTAGGGGCTCCTGTTCGTCCGCCATGTTCTCCGTGCGTCTTTGTCCGAAATGGAACAGCGTGTCACAGATGAGTAGTTCGAGGAGCTTTTTAGACAAAAAAAATTGCAAAAAAAGACTGTTTCAAAATGAGAACCTCTGTGTCTGCAGCTGTGTTAAATTTCTTTAAAGAGGGGAATACTTTAGCAATCACTTGTTCTGTGTTTTATACTTTTCATTATTGGACATTACTCTGGAGAAAACTGCTTTCACTTGGACATGAAAGAGTCTTTTTTTGTAAGTTTTGATCCAAAACAAACAAAAAAAGCCAGATTGAAATGACCATAATTCATGATGATTATTTTTGTAGTTTCATGTAAATTACTGGTATTTATTAACTTTATTAGATACTCCTGTCGTTTAATTTTCCAATATTTGATCTGATTTATTCTCTTTATTTTATGTTAAGCACTTACTGCGTCAACCAATACAAAGTTGTTATTATTGTTGTCATTTACCCCCATAGAATTTTTTTCTCTTTTTATTGCTTGTCAACACTAAATCATGGTCAATTTAAACAGACTTTTCTGACAACACTTTACCAAAATAAAGACTCCTTCATGTCAAAGTGAAAACCGAATTGGCTGCATCTGTGTTGAATTGGATGATTCTGTTTAAAGTGTGTGAATACTAATGCGAATCACTTGTTTTATGCTTTATATTTTAGTTACTTGACATTCTTTTGTAGAAATCCATTTTCACTTTGACATGGAAGAGTCTTGTTTTTGTAATTTCTTATCAAAAAAAGCCAAATTAAATGATTGAAAATCCAATATTTAAAAGCAACAAGGGTTGTGTTTATGTGGTTTAACGTAATTTAAAGATATTTCTTACTTTCATTATGGACTCTTGTACTTTATTGTCTCATATTTAATGTCTTTGTCAACTGTGCAATACAAATAAAGTTAATATGATTAGAATGTGTGGACTGAGACTTGCCTTTATGGACGCTGTGTGTGTATTTTGGTGTGTTTTTGGTGTGTGTGTGTGTGTGTTTGCATCCGCTCGGCCTCTAATGATGATGAAATATGCCGTTAATGTTGTGGGTTATTTCAGTCGACTGACAGTTGTTGTAGTGCGCGCTGTGTTTAATTGGACCTCCCTGAGCCAGTCTCCAGGTGACGGAACTCATCTGCTCTTACCCTGATTAAGGACAACAGATGGACTGGCAGCAACGTGCACGCTCACGTGCACACACGTATACACACAATGCACAGAACGCGATTTATCATGAAAAACGCATCACATTGGACCAGCGATCAATACGCAGCGGAAACATCGGTCAAACTGAACCGGCTTCACTGATTGCTGCACTGTTCACTCAAACTTAAATGATTCAAAAGCCTCCGTTAGTTCAGTTTTAATCACTTTTCTCAATAATAAAAAAACTAAAACTTCTCCACTTCTCTTTATCTCCACTGTCTTCCTCCATCTGTCTGACTGACACAGATTATGAGTTAATTTAAGAAAGAAATGAAGTCTCAGGCGGCAAAGACGTGACCAAAAACTGACAGAAAAAAATCACCTAAAAACTGGAAAAGAATAATATTTGACACTGATGGTAGCTTTATAAATATTCTAAATCTTTAATATTTAATTTGTGAATAATCTTCCTCAGGTATTGTCGTGCACATGCGACAATCTTTGAATGAAATGTCTTTGAAGCAGACAAACTTATCACAGCAGAAATAAACTTGTGTTTGAATAATATTCAGCATGTGATTGGACACATCTTGAACTTAAATTAAAAATATGAGCTTTTATTCTGAAAATTCTGGTCTAACTCATCATTTGCATTGAGATTTCTTGAAGCTAATTATGATTTAGTTCGTCCACATTATTTCACACAGAGTCGTTATCCGAGTTCAGGATTTTGAACTTGAACTCGACAGCTGACGGAGTTTATGCAGCAGCAGCAGCCCCCATTAGCGCCGATAAACTCCCCCTCCAGAGCTGATGGGACCCTTACAGTGAACTTTAAGAGTTTCTCTGTGGATCTGAATCATCCGCTCTGCTCCTCTAACCTTTTGCAGCTGTTCAGGAACTTTGCAGCAGCTCACAAACCGAAGTCAGAGTGTCTCAAAGTGTAGCGGCCTCATTAAAAGCACAGCAATGCTGAACAAAAATATAAAGGCAGCATGTGATCGGTTATGGAATTTCATCTGTTCTTTTGATGATAAAGGAATAAATGTTTGCTGCTTCGCTTGTTGGTTGTTGTCCCATTTTCCCTGAAGGGCTCGGTGAAGTTGATGGACATTTTGGGCGACGGGATCACGTTGTCAGACATTCAGAAGATGTTTGACACGTCAGGAGGGTCTGCAGGCTGTGATAGGACTGAGAGGTTGTTCTATCACTGGAGCTGATAACGAAGTTCTGGTGTTGGATGGAGGTCTCAGTGAGAAGAACGCAGAGCAGCTGGTTGAAGGCTGGTTTAGGACTGTTATAAGGCTGGTTTAGAACTGGTATTGGACTGGTTTAGGACTGTTTTAGGGCTGGTTTTAGGCTGGTTTAGAACTGGTGTTGGACTGCTTTGGGACAGATATTAGGCTAGTTAATGACTGACATTGGCTGACGTTGGACTGGTTTTTAGGCTGGTTTAGGACTGGTGATGTGCTGATTTTGGACTGGTTTCGTGCTGGTTCGGGGTTGGCTCAGGTCTGGTTTAGAACCGGTTTTAGGCTGTTTAGGACTGTTTTTAGGCTGGTGTTAGACTAGTGTTAGACTGGTTTGAGGGATTAGTACTGGGCTGGTTTTAAGGTTGTTTTAGGGCTGGGTTTGGGCTGGTTTAGGCTTGTTTCAGACTTATTTAGAAGTAGTTTTAGGCTGGTTTTAGACCATTGTTGGACTGGTTTTAGGGGTTAGTGCTCGACTGGTTTTAAGGCCTGTTTAAGGCAGGTTTTGCACTGGCTTTAGGGACTAGAGTAAGACTGGTTTTGAGGCCGGTTTTAGGCTGGTTTTGAACTGGTCATTGCTGGTTTTGGACTGGTGTTAGACTAACTTTAGTCCAGACTTGCATTAGACTGGTTTTAGATGGGTGTTGGACTGGTTTAGGACTGGTTTTGGACTGGTTTTAAATTGATTGCAGGCTTGTTTACAACTGGTGTTGCACTGGTTTCTATCTGGTTTTTGAATGGTTTTAGGCTTATTTAAGACTTGTCTTGAACCAGTTGTTGGGCTAGTTTTAGGCTGGTGTTGGTTGGGTTTTAGTCTGGATTACAATGGGTTTTGAACTGGTTTGGGACTGGTTTTTGACTAATGTTGGACTGCTGTTGAACTGTTTTAAGGCTGTATTAGAACTGGTTTTGGATTGGCTTTAGACTAGTGTTGGACTGGTTTTAGGCTGGTTTTGAGCTGGTTTTGGACTGGTTTTAGTAGGCTGGTTTAGGGCTTGTACCAGTCGTTGGACTGGTTTTTAGACTGCATTAAAATGGGTTTTGAACTTCTTTTGGACTGCTGTTGAA
>NW_007577819.1:193190-209495 GCF_000690725.1 Stegastes partitus
CTCTCTCTCTCTCTCTCTCTCTCTCGGTATAAATGCCAACAGCTGATCGGGAGACGGCACACTCACGGGCACACCTCGCTGCTGAAGCCGCAGAAAGAGAGAGACGAGGGGAAGAGAGAGAGACAGAGGGGATGCTGCTGATCCATCCGAGCGCAGGGATTCTTCTAACTCACTAACCGGGAATTAATCAGGACTATTTCTGCTGCAAAAACGGGGACGGCTGTTCTTCTTTTTTCTTTTTTTTTCTTTGGGGAGGAAAAAAAAAACAACAACAAAAAGCTTCCAATTCTTTCCTCCTCTTATTTTCTTCGCATCCCTCCCTCCCTCCTCCTCCATCCTCCTCCTCCTCCTCTTCCTCCTCCATCTCCTCTTCTTTTAAAGAGGCCCGAGCGCGCAGCGGGGTGTCTTCCATCGCTTCTGCTGGGTTTTTCTTGTTTCAATTATTTTGTCATCTTTTTATTTTTATTTTTTGATTTCTTTTTGCGCGCCTGAGCGGTGAGCGCACAGAGCACGAGGCTCCGACCCCCCGGAGGGAGCTGTCCGGTGCTGAAGTTGCATTTCTTCCCTCCTCTCCGTGCGCAAAAAAGGACTAAAAAAAAAAAAAAAAAGAAAACCCGGGCAGACGAGAGGACACGCAGAGGAGCAGAGGAAAGGAATCAAACCACAGCTTCATCCAAAACCTGAAGACAATCCTCCTCTTCCTCCTCCTCCTCCTCTTCCTCCGGTTCTCCGGTCCGTCCGTCTGTCTGCTCGGTGTGTCACGGCCGGATCAGCACGCTGGCCAGGCCGTCGGCGATCGGCTGAGTGTGTGTGTGTCGCTGTGTTTGTGAGAGTGTGTGTCGTCGTGTTGCGTGTGCGTGTGTCGGCGTGTCACCACCATGCCAAGGTCTTTCCTGGTGAAAAAGGTGAAACTGGATGATTTCTCCACCGGGGCGGATTTGGAGAACGCCTACCGGCACCGGACAGACCTCAGCCTGCGGCTGCATGACAAAGGTAGGTCAGACTGCCTCCGCAGCGAGAACTAACAGGTGTCTCAGAAACAAATCGATCTTTAAAAGAGGAGGAGGAGGAGGAAGACGAGCAGGGAGCCTCACATGCATGTATGAGAGCTGAGAGGCGGATTCACCTGCTGCGCCCTGGAGGGATTCCCTTTCTGTGGTTGTTCTTTAAACGCGACCCCAGGGGCTGCACATGGGTGCATCCAAACACAAAACATCTCGCATGGACTCACAGAGTGTCGATACTGAGCATATAATGAGCCCGGTTTTGTGCATTGGGTGTGAAAAATCGTGCAATATTTTCACACTTAATCAGGCTTTCTGGTTGTGTTTCCATCTGAAAGTTGTTCCAGGCGACCTGTGGGGCGGTGAGGGTGCAGCAGCAGCAGCAGCATTGATCAGACAGCCACAGTCAGGCTGCCCTACTGAGGGGGCACAAAAACTCATCAGTGCATTGAAACACATCTAAAAGTATGGCAGCTACATGCACTTTAGAGGACTGCAGGAGCTCAGAGGAGCAGAGGATGATCACTAAATCCTCCTCATCATCTGAGACTTTATTTACTGTGAAGCTGAATCAGGTTTTGCAGGAGTTGAAGCAGAAAGGTCACTTGTTAAATCAACTACATCAAGTGTGTTCCGTGTTTCCATCCTGCTCTGGTCCTCTCCCTTAAAGTCAGGTTGAAAGAGTTCCCTTGGTTTTTGGTGGATTTGGCCTCTCCTGCTCCTGCAGTGTGTGATGTTTGAAGGAGCTCCTCGGTGTCCTGAAGGTTGCACAGAATCATCTTTGATCTCTGATAATTGTGTGAAAGCTGCACACGGGATTGTGCTGATGAATCCATCCACCCGCCGCCTGCAGGTGCGGCACAAATAAACTTCTTTTATGTAACAACGCTGCGATACGGAAACTGTTTTTGTTTTTGCTTCATTTCATAGAAAATTGGCCTCAGCTCAACACTCTGCATGGGTTTTTTTTTTTCTTTTTTTTCCTGAGCTGCACGTCCAGGTGTTTCATTTTTGCAGTGTTTGCAGATTTCTGCACAATGATTCCTCGCCAAGACTTCAAGATTTTCTCCTCCCAACAAACCTTAAATCAGGATCACAGCACTTGTTCATGAACAGGAGTAACAGATTCTGCAGAACCTCAGGAGTTGATTGTTTGTGATGGTGTAACTGTTGAATATTTTTTGTAATAGTATTTTTAGTCGCCTCTTGAGGCATAATGAAGCCTGGCCCCTTCCAGCTCTCCTCAAACGACAGAATGAGTCATTATTTTTGTGTCGGCCCTGAGCTCCTCCAAAAGCTGTGAATTTTTCCCCACAACCTGTAACTGTGTGCGTCACATTTTAAAGGAGGGGGAGAGAGAGAGAGGAAAATAAAAAAACAGCCTTTACCATGTAGATGAAGCCTCCTGCCTCCACCCCGGCATCATTGTCAGGTTTGCTGCACACCAACATGTGTATCCCCCTCCTCCGCCTGCGATTCTCTGCACGTAAAGCAGAAAAAAACAGAAGCTGTCAGTGGTGTATTTATAATGTCGAGGTTAACAAGCCCTGCAAGGTTTGACACGCGATCTGCCGCCTCAGCAGCAGCGAGCATCGCAGCCTGTCCCGGCCACCTTTTGTCTCCGTCTCTAACATTTGATGTTAACAGCTTAATGCGGCTCCCACATCCATCCAGCACCACAACAGCAACTTTCTGCACGAAGGAGCCGGCTTTTGGAATAATTTATGTCTCGTCCGCGGTGTGCGGTGGGACTGCGTGGATTCAGGAGGGACATGTGAAGCGGCTGTTAATCGTATGTAGACGGAGATGCGTGTGTGTGTGTGTGTGTGTCACATGCAGCTTGTTGCATCTCATTCATATTCCTCAGACACTGGAGGAATCATTTTAAATTGAACAAGGAGGAAATTATTAAACAGTATTTTCCCCTGAAGAAATCACGTCTAAAGCACATTACGTCGCTCATTGGGATGGTGTTTATGAGGAATCACACTTCGGAGACAGAATTTGTGACAAAAATCCAATTAATCACAAGATTTTATCCAAAACGTATCCAGAAAAAAAGGCCATTTTGTGTTAATTTCAGTCTGTATCTGTGGATAGTTTCAGTAGATGCAATGCAGATGTGACTTCTGAAGTTAAATGAGAGGCAGAAATCAGATCAAATCACATAAAGCTTATTATTTGAGCACATTTTAAAGTTGACAGAAGCAACAATAAAATGTGCAAAAACAAATTTAAAATTCTCGAAAACAAGACGAAGAACTTGCAAGGTCAATTACTAAACCATAGGGATAAAAATAAATATAAAACGCTGAAATATTATATTTGAAATATGCACAAAAAGGACACGTGGACTCTGTCGTCAGGGGCAGTTAAACAGGAATTAAACCGACTAGTTTTGTGCAATAAACCGAAGCTTAACTCTCACACTATGGACAGAGCTGAATACAGGAAGTCAGCAACACTGTTTGGTGCAAACCGACACATTTGTAAATCCATAAATAAAAAAGAAAATTAAGAAACGTGTGTTTAAACTGACTGTAAACTGAATCTAAAAACATGCTCTTCATTATGCATTCCTATGCGTAGTCATGTCTGTAAACACGTTTTCAAATACATATAAAATTAAAAAGAATTCTATTTTTTTTCTCCAAATATGCAGGTATCCAGAGGTAATCACAGTATAATCCAACTGGTTTCAGTGTCTCTATTAAAGCTGCAACAGTTGTCAGTTCCTAAATGAACCTGCAGCTGTTTTGATAATCGATTAATCGGTCATTTTTTAAAGTAAACTGACTGATTGCAGCTTCTTAAATGTCAATATTTCCTGGTTTATTTCCTCCTCTATGATGGCAAACTGAACATCTTTGAGGACAAAACAAGACATCGCCATCTTGGGACACTTTATAAACCTAAACGACTAATCGATTAATCCAGGAACTAGTTGACACATTAATCCTGACTAATCAGCTTGGCTCATTTTCTTTTTCAGAGAAGGAGTTTAAATTCTCTGATTGTAGCTGTTTTCTCTATATTTGTTGTTTTCTTCACTCCTCTGTGACTGAATCTCTTCGTTTTGTTGATTCATGAAGGCATCATCTTGGGTTTTGTGAAACACTTTTCCTCTTTTATTGACATTTTATAGACCAAGTAGTTAATCAACCAACCTCTCCAACTATATTTTGCTCATCCTGCAAGTCATCAACCCTCTGCTTTGTAAAAAAACAGCCTCACCACGGTGCACTGAGCGAGGCTGCAGCGCCGGCCGGCCTGCTGTCACTGTGCCATCGGCCTGCAGTGCACTGGATCCGTCCGCGGTGCTGATGCTCATTTTCACACGCTAAATCAGCTTTCTCAAGTTCAGGGTCAGCCTGTGTGCATTTATCTTTCACAGGAGAAGTGTCTTAACTGCAACCTTAGAGGGCTGAGAGGAGGGAACATAGTGCTGAATAACACTGCAGGCTGTTGGTTTTCCTTACATGCCCCATCACGGGGCAGACACTGTCATATAACGTGATGCTAATTCACATGTTCGCTGCCGTGTTGCTGGTGCGGAGTTAAATCCACAGATGCAGGGTTAATACAGAGAAAGTTGCAGGACAGATACTGAAGGGCAGCAGCTGTCAGGAGCTTTCACACCTGACAAGGAGCTTATTAAAGTTAGTACCAGCGTAGGTGGAGATTTCATGGGCGGTGCAGGAGGTTGGTCTCCTTTAATATGTAGAAAAAACAAATACAAGACTTTGGACGCTATAATGCTACTAAAGGATGCAACAATGCCTCAGATAGGTGTTTTTTCCTCAGCATGAAGCTCTTTTCACTCTCAAAATATGAATTATAACCTCATAGAACCACCAAATCTATTATAGAAAACATAATTAGATTCATACATTCAATTGGATTAAATTTATGTGGCGCCAATTCACAACATGTCACCTTACAGCATTTCACATAGTAATGGGAAAACCTTACAGATTGTAAAAAGGAAAACCCAATAGTTCCCAAGTTCCCTTTGGACTGCCATTGAGCTAGCGCTTAGCCACAGTGGGAAGGAACCAGAAACCGCCGATACATGTTCAATTATAGTTTGAATTTTACGTTTGACTTGTTACATTTCCAGAACAAGTCAGTGCATGAAGATTCCCCAAAATGCAAGAAAATAAGTGTTTGAGAGTAAAAAAAAATCTCAAAATCTCATCATGTGTCCCCTTGAATTATGAAAAATTGAAAATGAAGCTTATGCAAATCAAATAAAATCCATAAAAGCAGCTAAACTTAAAAAAAAAACAATGATTTTTTAGTAATTTATGATCAAAACACACACAACCTTGTGGTTTCCCTGCCTGGGAACTACATGTGCATTTCTAGATCTTGCCAGAGGTTTATGTTTCACCCACTTTGTCGTCATGTTTGCATTTATGCTCCTTCACGAATAAACTAATGCAAACACATACAACAGCGTCTCCTGTCACCGCTTGTGTCCGTCCGTCGCACTCAACGGCTTAACGGCGTTTCTGCATGAAACAAAACAGCACCATGTTAGGAACTGGATGAGTAAAGGGGCTGTTTGGAATATTCATGCTCACCAATTATCCCTATGTATGTATTATATATAGAAATATGAATGCAGAGGCAGGGACAGCGCAGGCCGGCTGTTTATCACAAAGGTCGTTATGTATGTAGCTGTTTGCACGCCGGAGTAAGTGCTTATTTAATTGCGCCGGTTCAGTCGGTGTGATGCCGGTCAGAGCACTGAATCTCTGTCATTAGTGCGTCTGTTAAGAAAAGATAAGCTGCAGAAAACTCTGGTTCTCATGTTCTCAGCGGCTGCAGCAGCAGTCTAATGGTGTTTAATGTGGTTCTCACTGATTTCTCCCACTCAACTCGACGTCTTCCTCGTCACATTTTTACTCACTGTGGGCTCTTTTTCGTTTTACTGCAACATAAAGTCCTGCACCTTTATGGAAACAGTACAAGTGTGCCTACAAGTAGAGAGAACTGTCTCCTGTGCTGGATGACAAGGTTTTGATGCCATACAGAACAAAAAAGAAAGAAAATATAATAAAAAAATGGAAAAAAGCTGGAATCAACATGTGCAACATTTTGTGCTCACAGGTGTTACCAATACTGGAAAAAAAATCTGGCTTTACATAATATATTTATTCTACTATTTATATTTTATAGCTTCCACAAACTTACAATTTTCCTCTCTGCTCTGCACATCAACTCTGGAAATGCTGAATGTATCTCCCACAACTTGCTCCTCTCTGTGCTGTTTCTGAGCCGTGCTGCATTTATTTTATTGATCAAATGGATTTTATTTGTCTCTCTAATTTGTTTCCACACTCGTCTCCATTCTGCTCTGTGTACACGTCCTGCAGTTCAATCGAAAAGTCTTTTTGTCATGTGACTGTGACTCAATCGTGGATTCTCAGTAGTACTGAGGAGCGCAGACTTGGTTTATATGTTATAATTATTAAAACGAGATGTGTAGAATGAAGTGATTTTGATTAAATGTCAAAATTTGAAGCTTGCATTTAGTTAACTTTCCCGACCAAACCGCATGCCGCAGGTGATTCGTTCTCAAATTTCTCGAAAGTTGAACATTTGATCATTTCCACTGTTTTTACTGGTAAATGGTGTCATTTTGGTATTTTGTTTAGAACGATAAAAGGCCTTTTAAACCTGCCGGTGGCCTTCAGAGATTTAACTAGTTGATACAAAAATAATAAAAAATACAAAAGGTCAAAAATCCCAGAGAGCAGACAAACAACTCAAAGAACAAAACAAAATATGGTGTCATTTTGGTGATATTTCAAAAGAAGCTGCACATTTTGGGGTTTAAAAGGTTGAACAGACGTGCAGTAATGAATGCCATATTAGTTATATGATCTGCTTGGGGACTGTTGTTGCCACTAAAATCCTGTTTTCCTCCAAATATAGTTCTGTTATAGCAAATCTGCATCATTCCTCTCTGCTAAGTTATGTCAGAGCTGCATCCTTTTGGTCCACTTCCACTTGTATAACCTGATACCGTTCTCTTTCCGTTCCAGCTGGTTACATCAGCGACTACATCAGCCCCGTTGTGTACGATGGTGAGAGCGACAGCGGCATCAAGGTTCCATCTCCGGATCCCCTCTACGATGGCATCCACAGCGACTATGGGGCTCCCGATTCGGAGTCCCCCGACAGCCCCGGCTCGGAAATCACCGACGGCTACATCAACGGAGACGCCGCCGTGAGCGAGGGCTACACGGTCGACGCCTTCTTCATCACCGACGGCCGCTCGAGGAGGAAAGCTCTGGGCAGCCCGCGGACCATCCAGAGGCACACCTGCAACGAATGCGGCAAAACCTACGCCACGTCTTCCAACCTGAGCCGGCACAAACAGACACACCGCTCGCTGGACAGCAAGCTGGCCAAGAAGTGCCCGACCTGCGGGAAGGTGTACGTGTCCATGCCCGCCATGGCCATGCACCTGCTCACGCACGACCTCAAGCACAAGTGCGACGTGTGCGGGAAGGCGTTCAGCCGGCCCTGGCTTTTACAGGGCCACATGCGCTCGCACACGGGCGAGAAGCCGTTCGGTTGCGCCCACTGCGGGAAGGCCTTCGCCGACCGCTCGAACCTGCGCGCTCACATGCAGACCCACTCGGCCTTCAAGCACTTCAAGTGCAAACGCTGCAACAAGACCTTCGCGCTCAAGAGTTACCTGAACAAGCACTACGAGTCCGCCTGCTTCAAAGGCCCCTTCTCCCCCCTCGGCCCTCTAGATGCATGACCCCGCTGCATAGACGGAAACAGGACTGCAGACGTGAATTACCCTTAAAGACTCAACTGCAGACACAAACAGTATATTTTTTTGGGTCAGAAAACGACCTCGCTTTCCTTCCTCACCCCCCCTTCCCCCCTTCCTCCCACCTCGCCTCCCTTGGAGCCTACTCCTGATGATGATTATGATGAAGATAGCACAATTTTTTCTCCTTGAGATTTGCCCACTTAAGGATTTAACTGAATCGACGCATGCACTTCCTCAAAAAAAAAAAAACAAAACAGACTCCTCACCTCCTCTTCCTCTGTCAGTCCGGTGACAGAGACACTGATACTAACATGGCTTCCTCCTGGCATCTAGATACAGTTCGACTCGGCGTATTTTGGGACAGTGATGACGAGGATGTTGATAAAGACAATAGCGAGCCTCTAGCTACTAGTTTCCTTCCTGCACTGAAGCGCAGTGAAAGAGTTTTTTCATTCTGATTTTGTTTTTTGTTTCTTGTTTTTTTTTTTCTCCGGGGGAATAATAGTAATAATAATAGTAATAATAATGATAATAATAATGCTCTGCTGCACCAAGTGACCATATTCTCTCCACTACTGAGGTAAAAATACTATTTATTTATTTATTTATTTATTTATTTAAGCATTGTTTTTTTGTCTCAGTTTTTTTTTAATGTATTTATTTATTGTATGTTTCTACTTGGTTTGATAACGACAAACGGTTTATTTGTTGCACTTTAATTTCTGTATATGTATGTAGGATATTTGCCAACCTCTTTTTACCACTACAGGCCAAAGCATATGTCACTTTTTTTGAGTACTATTTTTTTTTCTTTTCCTATTATGTTGTTTACCTTTTTTCTTATTATTGCATGCAAAAAAAAAAAGAAAGAAAAAAAAATAACGAAAAACCTATGCCAACATCATAAAAAGCTTATGATTTTTTGCCAAAATCCTATAGATAGAACCCGAGGGCAATATTTTTCTCTTGGAGCCTCCATAGGACTCTTTAAAAAGCAATAATCACCTAATGCATGGTATTTTATGATGAAGTTATGAAGTATTACCTACTACTGTATAGCAGTTTAAAAATCAGGTATGTTTTACTTCACCTATAGTCATAAACAGAAGAATACTAATATTACAGACATCAGGGAACATGCCAATGTAGTGTTAGAGTAACAAAAAGAAAAGTCCTGTCTTTCCTCTCTTGTTATGCACTGCCTGCCTCTTAGTGAGTAGAACTAAAGTAGGATGTAGGCTAGAGAGGCTGGGATCAGCTGCCTGCTGGGTGTGAGGCCTGTTGTAGGATAAACACTGTACGAGCCTGACAGACTGAAAGCTGCTAACAACAACCAGGAGAGGCTTCGCTTTGGATTACCCAGATTGGATCATTGGATAATTCACCCGAAATCTGTGGTTCTTTGAAGGTTGTGAGACGTTAAACGGTACGTATACCTTGAGTCGTAATGTGACAACAGGCTGTTTTCCACTGCAGGAACTTGTGAGCTGTTTTAGGGCGGTTTAGAGCTTTGAGCATGGTTTGACTGTAAGAACGAGACCCGTAGAACCAATTTCTTGACCATTTTTGTTGGAGAAAAACGACCCTACAGCAGGGTTGGTACCTCTAAGTGTTGTATAGGTCGTGATGCTAATTGGTTAAAGTCAACACGACATATACCATTTTTCTGCCCTCTCAATGTCCTAAATAAGATTTTTCCACTTCAACAACATTTTAAAATTAGCCATACAAACTAACACACCAAACCATCCATTGCTCTGTTTCCTATGTGCACATAGAACCGGAGTTACGTCCAGTAACTACTATTTGTTCAGTGCACTTGGGGTCAACATAGAGGCCCAAGTTGTTGAAACCTGTACCAGAATGGAAGCAGAAAGCTTGAAAGGACGGCTGCTATAAACAGCATGATCCCACTTCAAGAACCAGAACCTCATAAAGTCTCTTTTGGGGTTGTTTTCAGGGGTTGAACAGAATATTGTGCACCATTTTTTTCAACCCTTTTGATTTTCTCATTAATTACACATCATCTTCTGTCTAACATCTACAACGTAAAAATTGAATCTAATAAAACAAATCCTCCGTTGGTTCACTTCCTACATGCTCATAGAACGGAAGTCATGTCCAATCACTACCATCTGTTTTGATGCACTCAGAGTTCATGTTGCCTTCAAAGCTGTCCACAATGGAAACAAAAAGCCTAAAAGGGCCAATTAGGGGGCTATTTGCTGCGAACGATGGTGCCACCAATTTGTGTGATCCAAGGAAAAAAAACAAACCCCGTAGTACCTCTCCAAGGGCAGTCGAGTGAAAAAATACCTATTCTACGTTAGATATTTCTAAAAACAACAACACGCAACAATTTTTTGTCCTCCTGATGTTCTTGCCAAATCTTCTCCTCTCCAACATCGCCTTCAACAATGCAAAATCCACCCAAGTAGAGTTACGTCAAGTATTACTGGAAACCTATACACCTGCTCCAAGTTCCTGCAGTGTAAAGCCACCTAATAACAACCTTCTGACAACCCTAAGAAAGCTATCTTATCTTTGTCCCAACATAAACAAGGTTAAAACAGCAAACAGATTTGGAGAATTTCTGCAAAAGATGTGCACCAGGTTGTATTTAGCAACTCCACTTTCAATAGTAAAGCAACACAAAGTTTGGTGGGTTGTTGAAGTTGGACTGAGGTCAACTTCAACTGCAATCCATTATTCAGCTCCCCTTCCAGTGCACTTCAAAACCATAAAGCGTGCATTCTTAAACCACACAGAAACAGCATGCACTTTAGCTCGATGGTGCGACTGCAGCTTAACTGTTCCGGTGCTGATTATCCTGCAGCAGGCCCCGCTCACCCCCACTGGGCCGACCACAGGCTTTACTCTACGAGAGATTTACCTACAGACAGGCAAACTCGAATCAACCCTGACCCCGTAGATAATTTAACCGTTAATCTAGGTGGTCAATACCAGTGTTGCTGAACCCAGTTCTCTGCAGCTCAGAAACCTTTTCTACAGACTCATGGAGCTTCCCAGGAGACAGACTGACGACACGCAGATCTGCACACAAAGAAGTGCTTGTTTATGTTCATCCGCCATCCGATACAGTACGTCCACGTCCTAACCTTGTATATAAACATTCACGCAGTATGTGCACACGTGCATGGGTTGCATGCCCGCACATGCGAGCACACAGTGCCTGCCGATGAGCCGTTTTGGGCCTGGAAGAAAAAAAAAAAAAAAAACCTTTTGAAAGGAAACGGGTTTAATATTCAGATGTGAAGGAAGTTTTGATAATTGCAGTGCTTCCTCAGGCATGAGATTACTCAATTAGAGATGGAGTTGACTGATATTTAACACCGTTTAGGGTTATAGGGACAAAAGGACGGCGCGGTGATGTGGACCCATTACCTGACGTAATTTACATCCAAGAGATAGGAGCTGTGCGGCGTCAAAGGCGGTCACATCTGAGGGGGTACAAAAAAAAAGTTTGACAATTTTGCTGCACAATGAGACGATAGAATCTTTTCTAAAGGAGCTTTTCTGAGAAAATTGTAGCTCGCGAGTCAATAAGAAGGAAGCAATTTTTTTGTGCGTGTGTGTGTTGTGACAGTGTGTGAGTCAGCAGATTGAAGGTCTTATCTTTGTCCTTGATGTCTGAACTGGAGTCGAGCTGCAATTACTTGAATTGTATCAGATGATTAGTCATTTTTGTCTTTGTGTTTTTAACCCTCCGCCAAAAAATCCTCACAACAAAGTAGGTTAAATTAAACCCGTAGGGTGAAGATTTCTTAATGCATCTCTGAGACATCGGTCCCTCGTAGAAATATGTGTAATAATCAGGACAACAGCCGACGTGTCTGCTGTTGCTGAGCGAACTGCTCTCTCTAATTGTTGTTTACTTATCGCAAATTGTATCAACGTGTACTAAAACTCTGGTCGCAACTTTGCACTGCAGTTTAAAGATCTTAAGCGTGTTTGGCTGAAGCTGTTTCTGGTCTGTTTGGTGGTTTTAAGGCCGGACGTGATCCGCTGTGGGTCTGTTTGTCTGAGTCTGCCTCTTGGTTCGAGCTCCGGGTCTGGTCTCTTTAAGCACTTCCATTCTAGTCATCTCCACCTTAAAGAAAGTAGCACAATGAAACTAACTAGAATTCAGGTAGAGAAGAATTAAAAAAAAAAACCTTGTACTAGCTTGACCTCTCTTCTTTTTTGTATTTCCAAGTTAAAGAATGATGATAACCTAAATAATCATTTATTGCAAGAGGGTTTGTAAAGAATCCTTTGGATTGAGACATTTTTACTGCTGTATAGCGATATCTGACACACCTTACCTCAGGAGGTTTGGATCTCTGTTGCAGAGTGAGGATCTCCTGGGTTTTTTTGAGCCAGTATTCAGACAATGTAAGCACAATGAACACAAAGCATTTTGTGGCACTTCATAATAAAGAATAATCTTAACCAACCGAGACAGTTTGTTGCAGTTTTGTGTCGTGTCTTAAGATATTCTTTCAGTCATAACGAATACACATGATATAGAGAACAGGAGCAGTGGTGGTTTAGCGGTGGGTAATGCAGCTTTTTTTTTTTAATTTGACCCTATAATTTCTCCTCTGTTTAAGTAGCTTTTAAGGAAATTCATGCTAATATAGTGAGTTTACCTTTTAAGTCAAACAAGTGCTCGGTTCATTTGCATAGAATAACACTTACTGTGGACTAAACAGGCCATCCTTTGCATTAGCTGTGTCAATATTGTATGTTTGAAGAGGGACTGGGCCAACATTAGTGCACAGTGGGCTCGTTAATATTCTTTAAGCTGCCTGGATGGTGAAATAGTGCAGGCTGATAAATCCATATTAAGCAGCGGTTATGTAGGTTAGAGCCCCTGAAAGCTTTGTTTCAAATAAGTCTTTCTCTTCGACCTTAATAAAGTAAGAATCTGAGTTTAAGTTTAGGTAAAATATTCAGATCGGAGCTCAGAAGTATGTGCGCACAGAGCGGAAAAAAGGAAAAGCAAGCTGCAATTACAGTGGAACAACAGTGTCTGGGTGTTTTTTGTTCACATTTTTACTCACCGTGGGCTCGTTTTTCACTGCAGTATAGAGTCCTGTACCTCTATGGAAACAGCAACCATGACTAGAAGGAGAGAGAACTTAAAAATGTCTTTTATGTAGTATGAGACAGTTAAGATGCCAGAAATCATTTAAAAACTACAAACATGCATTGCTTTGATTATTTAACATACCAAATAAAATTTAAAAAACAGAATCAACATTTTTCCAAGTGTCCACATGTGTTACCACTACTGGAAAAAAAATCGTACAGACATTTTACTACTTAGATTTTTCAGTTCGTTTATATACTTCTCCTATAAACACTGCCTGCAGTTCAACCGAAAGGTCCCTGAATTTTTGCCACATGAGTGTTTAAGTCACTCACATCCTTTCAGTTACGCTAGGAGAAGCAGAATTTTTTGTGTTTGTACAAAATCTGGTTATTTCAAACTCTTTATTTTTGCCAAATTCTTTAATGGGACATATAAAATAATGTGATTTCAGATGAAAGATAGCTATTTATTTCAGTTAAGATTTGTTTAATTTTGCCAACAGAACTTTAGATTACACATCATTTACTCACTTACTACTCAATTTGCACATCATTTTGTTTGTTTTTATGCTTTCTGACTCTGATAAATGCTGGAATTTTGGTCATTGTGCCTTTTAAACTCCATGAGCAGCTTTTGGAGTTCAGGGGATTCATTTACGACTTGTTGCAAAGACTGCACGAGAAGTTTTGCAACTCACTAAACTGCAGGAGTGTTTTGGTGCGCTGTGCAATGTCGGCATGTTCTCACAATGACTTACAGACGGGTGACAAATTAAAGGAAAAAACCTGAACCCTTGACTCCTACGGTGAGCGGATCTGGTTCAGCATCTGTCGGGCTGTAGGGGGGCATTTCACTGACCTGACTCGTCCCCTTAGAGGGAAGAATCGCTGCAAGGAAATGGAAAGTTGGTCCAAACATCTGAGGGGTCGCTTCCAGGATGCTTAAATCCAACAGAACACTTGGATGAGTTTGGATTTTCAGTTCTCCATCATTAAAACACCAAATTAGGGAATAACGTTTGGAAAAATGGTGTTTATTAGAGTTTAGATGTTTGAATAATTAATTCCAGGGAGCATGGAGGCCATTCTAAGGGTCTTACTTCTTACTGGGACACTTGATATGATTTTTTCCTTAAATTTGTCACCAGTCTGTATTTGGTTTATGGTGTAAAAACTACTTAAAAGCAGCTGTTTCATAATGTTCAACACACTACACAACATGAAAAACGTATGCTAGAGGACGTTCTGTTGACTTGGTAGAGCCACACACACTGCAGAAAGAACTGGAAGTAGTTTTTTTTATTATGGCAACTTATGATTAACTGTTTTCTTGCTGAAATTTAAAGGGAACGCAGCAACATAATTATACAGTTATGATGCCGAAATATGACATCGAAAACTTTTGCATCTTTAGAGGTCAAGACAATTTGACAAGGTTATGTGAAAAGACACAGTTTTTAAGTAATGTCTACTGACTTTTGTTGTTTTGCCATCATTAGAGCAACCTTTAATTAGATTATTCATATTTATTACATTCGATAATAATGAATATTTTGCAATTAATATTCTTTGTTACATCACGTCATGCAGAAGGTGATTCAGTTAAAGTTTGTTCAGTTTAGAAACACAACTTCTCCTGCTGCCCTTAAAATACGAGTTAACTTAAGGGAGGCTTAATAATTATTATTGACACGTAAAATGATCAGTTAGTTGAATAATATCAGCTCAGCATCTCTCTTACATCAGTGTTACAGATTTTTGCATCATCCCAGTTCATTGTTTGACATTTAAAACTGTCGCCTGCTCGTTTTGAAACCATTTCATGACTCAAATACCACGTGAGGCTTCTGGTTAATTTGTTTTAAAATAAGTGAGTTCAAGGAGTGAATTCAATACTGACCTGTTTTCATTATTATCTAAAGAAACAACCAGGATTGGGTGTATTTTAAATGACACCTGGCAGGTTTTCACTGTGATCGGGATCTTCAAGCTGCGAAAGAGGAGTTTAAACCCTCAAACAACTCACTTTGTTTCTTTAAAAATGTAATTCATAAGTTGACTAAAATCTTAGATGCTAATTAATCAGACCTCAAAATCAGACAACTAATGTTTACACAGTCTGAAATGATCTAAAAATAATAAATAGACATTTCAGGTGGAATTAGTTTTAAATGAACAAAACATCTACACAAGTAAATTCCTGTTAAATGTTTCTCAGTGCGGCTCATCGTTCAGTGGAGTCGGAGTCCAACCTCGCTGCTCGCTCCAGTCAGCACAGTCAGTCCAAATCTATTGTTGCTATGCCAACACCTGTGGTATCCAAGGCAATAAACTATCTACAGTATCTATAGTAGTAAACCACCTGAGCAGCCTTAACAAAGACACAATGCAGTAGCCTGCAGCTTTATGAAGTACAGTATATTTGCCGAGTCTAAACAGAATATTGGTTTCGCAGCAGAAAAGACAGAAAAGTGGCTGCCCACGTCGATGAATCACCTTCTCCTCTCGGTCCAGCTTCTCCTCGTCCTTCTGCTTCGTCTCTCGTCCTTTTCCTCCGTCCTTCCTTCCTTCCTTCCTTCCTTCCTCCCTCCACGTCTGGTTCATTTCTCCTCTCCCTCCAACCACCTCTTCCTTCTCTCTCCTGCCGAGTCAAACCAGGCCATCGGGCCTTTGAGGACCTGAAAGTCATTTAACTCCTGGTAGATAATAAGTCTTAGAATATAGCTCCTCTCAGATAATAAGCTTTATCACTTGATTGCTCTGCACGCTCCCCACTGTCTTTAGATTCATGTCCAGGGACCTACTCGAGCGAATCACACTATTTCCTCCCTGGCAAGTCAAATTAACGCCGTGCGTGTGAGCGCAGCGGCGACGGCTCGCCCAGAGGAACTTGCTGAGGGTGCAAAATAAAAAAAAAAAAAAATCAAAATAGCAAAGGTTAGTTTCAGATGGCGTCTGATTGGTGAGAGCAGCTCAGGTTAAATGTCCCCAACTGCGACATTAACCTCTTTATTTAACCTCCTGCTGACTTTCATCTTGATTAACTTTGATACCAAACTGAAGCCCTCGTCCTCCTTCCTCCTCTCATATCGCCAATGTTCTCCCTCATCCTGACTAAAACCACTGCAGCGTTAGCGTTCTGCTAAGTCAATGTAGTAATGGTACGATTCAGATCGGTGCTACAAGAAGAAAACATCAAAAGGAAAATGCAACCAGGTGTGATTCTAAACCTCTTTAAGTCGATTCTAGGTAGAATTTGGCAGCTCAGGGCAATTTAATGTACTGATGTTGTTTTAAAGAACCTGCACAGCCTTCATTTTATTTTGACAACTTGCCCAGAAAAGATCTCAGTGATGACCTTAAGGCTGCAGGAGAGCTCACAAGGTGCTAGAATAAGAAACCTTC
>NW_007577819.1:210410-222187 GCF_000690725.1 Stegastes partitus
ATCTTGTTTCAAAGAAGCTGCACAATCTTAACTTTTTTGACAAATTGCCCAGAAAAGATCCAGACGATGACCACAAGACTCACAAGGTGCTACAAAAAGGAAAGTGAAACTAATTGATGATTTTAAGGGATTGTAAACCTCTTATAGTGTGATTTTAAGGTTGATTTTAGCTCACAAGATGCTAGAATTAGAAACAAAGTGTAAATGACATACATAATAACATTTATTCTCCATATCCAGTAACAGAAAAAGCAGCAAAATGTAATTTCAAACCTTTTTTGAGGGATTTTAAGTAGAATTTGGCAGCCAAGGTAACCTGGCTGATTGTCAAGGTAATCTAATTTACTGATCTTGTTTCAAAGAACCTGCACAGTCTTAATTTTTTTCTGACAAATTGCCCAGAAAACATCCAGATGATGACCTCAAGACTGTGGAAGAGTTTGCAAGGTGCAACAATAGGAAAACTCCTAAAGGAATATGCAACCAATTGTGATTTTAAACGTCTTTTTAAGTGATTTTAGGTTGAAAAATGTGCAAGCTGAGGTCCCGTGGCTGCTTGTCAGGGTGATTTAATTTGCTGATTCTGTTTCAAACAACCTGCACAGCATTAAATTTTTTTGGACAAATTGCCCAGAAAAGATCCAGATGATGATCTCGAGGCGGCAGATCGAGGAGCTAAAAGAACAGAGAGGTAACCCAGTGTGCTGCTTAAGCAGAATCCTGTTTTGCTGACTCATGCAGGTGTACGGAGAGTTATGTCAGGATGTAACCGAGACCAAAATAAACGCATACGGCATGAGAAATTATCCAGTTTTGCAAAGTTAAAGGAAGGAAAAGCTCGACTTAACCCGCTCGTTCTGACCGGCTCGGTCATTTCCTGACACAGCAGGGTCACGTCAGGTGTCAGAGGAGGAAGCTGTTTAATAACCAGCCAGTTAGCGATTCCTCCGATTCGTCTGCTGTGGGAAATGTTTAGCAGAACTTTAATGAGCACATCACTCATCCGCTCTGTCTTTCTTCCGTCGGTTCTTTTTTCTGGCTCTTCCCTTATCTCTCATTGTGTCTCCTCTCATTCATGTCACTCCCCCTCCACCCAGCCTCTGTTATATTAGGCAGAGCGGTAATAAGTCCGGCTTCCTCTGGGTTCTGTGATGTCATCTGTTAAAGCAGGCATGAGCTACGTAGTGCTGCGCTGGTGCTCGTCATTTAACGCTGCTTTTAAAGAAGAACAAGTTTGATTAAACCAATAACTTTCAAAGCACATGAGCTCTAACTTCCTCCTACACTCACTCTGATGAATACATTTATAATCAAAGTAAACATGCATGAAGCTTAAAGACTTTTACATGTATTTTGGGTGAAAATGCTGTTTTTCTTGGTTGAGGTTGTGAACATTATCAGCAATGGAGCTATTACAAAAAACCAAAATATGTATTTGGGATCATGTTTCCTGAACTGACCTCAGAACAGGTGACTTCTGCCCATATGTTGCTGGCACATGATGAAGGATTCTAATGACACCATATACAGCATCATGAACTGCATTCAGACACACTGTGAGAAGGAATCACAGCATCTGAGATCCAAGATTAGACTTGATAACGTCATGTCTGTTGCTGCATGATTTGTAGAGTTTTAATGCGTCTGTTCATTTACCCTGATGACACAGCGACATACAGTGCATCAAGTTTTCTGTGTCTGGTTCAGGAGGTGTGATGCAAAAATTATAATTGTGCATTTTTGTGATCCCTTAAATTCTAAAAATGCACATGAACTGGTCAAGTGCACTAAGTTTCATGCTTTAATGGAACACAGAGAATTTTGCACAGACCACCAGGACTAACATAAATGAACGTTACATTCAATTCAATTCAATTCAATTGATAAAATAAGGTCTTTAAGAAAAGATGGGGTTTGGTCATTAAGAGTTTTACATGTTAGAGGAAGGATTTGAAACTCCATCCTGGATTTTACAGGGAGCCAATGAAGAGAAACTAATAAGGGAGAGATATGATCTCTGGCACTGGTTCCTGTCAGAACTCTGGCTGCAGCATTTTGGATCAGCTGAAGGTTTTTAAGTGAATTCTTGGGACATCCTGATAATAAGGAATTATAATAGTCTAGTCCAGATGTTACAAATGCATGGAATAGTTTCTCAGCATCACTCTGAGACAGGGTGTTGCTGATTTTTACAATAAGCCAAATGAGTTCACACAATGCTGGTTGAGTCCATCAGCTCCTGGTTTGTATTTTGCAGTTGACTGGATTTTGCATCTGGTGCACCAGCAGCAATGCAGCAATAGTTGGTTTGGAGCAACTGCAATGACGGAAACAGAACGGCAAAAGAACTGTGGAACCATAGACTGTATACAGGCCAAAACTCCATCAAACTTGAAGCTGACCCACGTCATACAGTTTAAAGGCGATGCTACCAAATACTAAGGAAATGTATAGAAACTTCTGACTTTGAAGAAAGTAAGAAAAAATTCTCTCTCTCATTGTTTTGGCGTTTAGCAAATAGAAATAATTTTGGTAAACCTACCTGACCTAAAACAGGAAAAGTTTAGTCTGATTTAATGTCAGACAGTGAGAAAACAAAAGGTTTTTAAGTCTTTTTATACAGTGTAGGTAAACTTCTTGTTTCAACTGTATATAAGATAAATGTTCAGGTTTGGAAACTGAAGCCAGTGCCTCAAACCTGCATTCTTTGTTATTGCCTGAAGGGTGACTTTTCATTCAAGATTCAAGATTTTTTTTTTAATTTTTGCCATTTGTAAGCAAACAGACGGTCTAGGCACATTGGAATTCTGTGCAGTAGTTGAGTAAAAAAACAAACAAACAAACAAAAAAACCCCCGTCAAAATAGGAAATGCAAAAAATTTTTACCAGGAAGAAACACAAAGCGAAAGAAGGTCATAGTTTAGAGTTAAGTATTATATTCCCATAAGACTGGTGAACTTAAGAAAGATGGTCACAACTACACTACGTATGAAGCTTCAGAAATCCTGGATGCTACATTTCCCACAATTATTTTTTGTCTTTGATAAATGTTCACGAATTTCTGCGTTCTTCCTACCAGCCAGCAGGGGGCGACTCCTCTGGTCATATAAAGAAGTCCGGTTGTATAGAAGTCTATGAGAAAATGCGCCTACTTCTAACTTGATTTGCTACCAAAGTAAACATTTTCCTCATGAGTTTATGGATGCAGATGCTTTTCAAATACACAACGGTGTTTATTTAACATTTAATAGTTCTGCAGTGCAAAGTTTAAAGTCAGGATTTTCCCACTTTTAAACAATATGAACAAAAGGCGAAGGAAATTTTACAGATTCTTCAGCAGCAAAATTGTTCCTCCTCATATAATCTTAAAAGATTTGCAGATGACCAATGAGCAAATCTTTACTTTTTGTTTTCAGAAGGTGATGTTGCTCCGCCGTTGAGACGATCCCACGGCGACGCGGATAAATAAACAATATCCGTATCGTCTTTACAGATTCTGTCTCTATCCACAGCCAGACAGAGAGTGATGAAATATCTGTGCAGCCACATCTTCCCCACACCAGGAACGCACGATGTTGTGAGCGAAGCAGCGGAGGACGGGGTTGCGAATGTTCTCACCACATCTCAGGCTATTTGTAGAAATGGCAGCTGTCATCAGAAACATCAACAGGCTGAAGACAAGCGCTGTTCACAACTCTGGTAGGTGGAGGTGTGGAACGACGAGGAGAGATGTTGCGCTAGTGGATAGACGTTTCTCAGCACAGGCTCCATATTGCCTTCTCAGTTTATCACAGTGCAATTAATGACATGTAAAGCTGCAAACCGCAGTTTTTTCTGTCAAGAGTTGCTCAGTGTGCAATGTGAGAAAACGTCTGTATCACAGCAGAAAGTACTAATATGTGCTGGAACTAGATGGAGAAAAGGGGGAAACGTTGCTCTTTCTTTTGTTCTTTCGCTCCCTTTTTTCTCACTGCTGCAAACAGATAACATTTTACTTTTTCCAGACAGCTGCCGGTAGATCCGCACATTTATTCCAGTAATACTTGTTGTCAGAAAACAACAATACGCAGGCATGGCGGCGGGAAGAAAACAGAATATTTGCAGGAAGAAATAGCGCGGCTGCTGCGAAGAAACTTAGCAGAATCCTGGATGAGACGCATTAAAAGGACGCCCTATGCATCATGTCTCACCTTAAAAATAGCATGTAGCTGGTGTAGCAACAGGCCGTCTATAGCGGTGCTGTTACCGCTGATAGCTGCTGACAGGATGAGAGGCGATGCAAGAAGCTACGCAGATGTACACGTGTGCACAGCTCTCTAATTGCATGTTGAGATGTTGTGCGTGCATGCATGTGTGTTCGCGGCTGTTTGGCTGAAGGCGATGTGGCTCACCTACAGACGATGATTCACTGTTTGGGCTGTGAGACAAGAACCGCTCCGAGGCCGGCTGCAGGGCCAGAAAATAACCGAGCTGAAAACTGGAGCCTGCAACGTTTGTCCGGCGACGTCAATCAAACGGGTTCATTATTCGCTAATGAGCGGCTTTGGTGACAGTCGCACAAACGGAAGGAGATGAAAGCGAAAACAAAACTGAAGTCAGAGCAAACGTCCAAACGCACACACCGTAACTTATTGTTGTTTGTAGCTCCTAATTTGAAACTTCCGTGGTGCACTGCAGGCAGCAGATCTGATGCGTCAGCAGCAGCGACGCTTACAGCGACAGAAGATGTTGATATGTTTTATTTATTGTGTAGTGGCCTGTTGTGAAGTTTTCCTCCATTCACAGAGAACAAAACAAGAAACTTCACCGTCTCCGGTGTCACTTAGGTTCAGAGCAGACGGACATTAGGGTTGATTATTGCACAGCTCAGTGCAACATTTGCACACTGTGCGGCTGAAGACCGACTTGCTGTTTCTCCTCTTTGTTATATTAAAAAGTCTCCAGCTGAGCAATAATGCTGCTGTTGCCAAAACAACCACAACACCTGTTACTTTGCTCTTTATTAAAGTCATCAACGTCACGTCCACCAAACTCAGAGCTCCAAACACCATCAGGTTGTGCAGTATTTAGTGGCACAACAACAACATACAGCTGACACTTGTTAAACCTGTACTGGCAGAGGTTAAATAATTAACTCTGTAATCAATTACCCAGCAACCACACTGATAATTGATAGAATTGAACTGATTGAAAACAGTGAAAAATTCTCCTCATCCTCAGGTTCCAGAATCTCAAACAGCCGGATTTACCGGATCAGTAAAATGATTGCGTTTGAAGACGAGCCGTGTTTTGTCTGGTTGGAGTTAAACCACTATTTCAAGGTGGGAATAACCTCTGAGAGGCTCTGCTTTGGTTTTATGTTACAAACCTGAAATATTCTCTCAAACTATTGATAATATAAATCCATCTGCTCGTCCCTTAAGCCGGGCTCACGCTACAGGAGTTTTAAAATCCTAACAGGTTTTGAAATCGGGTTGCGTCATGCACATGAGGATAAACTCGACAGATATTCTTCTCTCTGATCTCAGACGTGCACACGCCACGAGATTCTGAAAATAGCCAAACACTGCCAGATACAGTAAGGATTATGGAGGCAGTGGGAGCAGTGAGGGCGCGGGGGAAACAGATAGAAACAAAATGGAGTCTGCGCTGCAATAACTTGCAGTAAAGCTAATAATACTTTGCAGTGAGAAAAAACTTAAGCAGAGGGCTAAACAAGTCTGAATCAAGGTGATAGTAGTGCACATTACACCATTACAAAGGGGCAGGTAGAACATCCTCCATCTTCTAGAAGGCTCGGAGGACTTTTAGCGCATCAATTAATGAATTTAGCACTTTTGAAGAAAAACTAAAGTGTTTATTTTTATTT
This sequence comes from Stegastes partitus, assembly GCF_000690725.1. Lineage (NCBI taxonomy): Eukaryota > Metazoa > Chordata > Actinopteri > Pomacentridae > Stegastes > Stegastes partitus. The sequence goes on from NW_007577819.1 coordinate 216,280, forward strand.
CTTTAATTTTTTTTGGCTTATGCCTTGTTTTTATTTTCAATTGCATTAACCAGTTTTTCCTTTGTGTTTGTTTAAGTTTAGGCACTAAAACGACTTAGGTTAGGTTTTCGAAAATTGTCATGGTGTTGCTATGGCTACCACATTACAAAGCTCAATGTTGTCCAGAGCATGAAAAAATGTCTGCATGAGATTTTATGTGCACGTGACCACAAGAGGCTGCCTCGGCAATCAGAGTACCAATGATGACACCAGTCGACTAGTCCTACTGGACGGTGGCATTGAATCAAACACGGTTGATGTAATGTCATGTGATACCAAATGTGTTTGATATAATTGTTTTAGACCCAATAAGTCTGCAAACTACACCTGACGTTCCTGAATAATCCGGGCTGAACAACAGTTTACACGATAGTTTGTATGTAAAAGATGGATTTAGTGAAGCCTGTTTTTTTTAAACTGGCTGTAACAAGTGAGGGTTTGATCTGACTAAACAACTTGAGCACACTGTGCACAGTGATGCAATGGCGACCTAGCCNAGTCCTAGACTTCTTTATCATCTATTTTCCTCTAAATGGGACGATAATTTACTAATTTAACGCCCCTTTGTTTTAAAAAAATCTTGAAATTAGCGATTGAGACCATAAACTCATGAGGAAAATGTTTACTAACTTAATAAATAGGCTCATTTACTCATCGACTTCTGTACAGTCTGACTTCTTTATGCAACCAGAGGAGTCGCCCCCTGTTGGCTGTGAGACAGAATGCAGGTTTAAGATGGTTCTATGTTGGCTTCACTTTGTACACGTCTTTTCTATACAGTCTGCAGCTCAGACCAACATGCCAGACCAGACTTTCTGTATTGTCAGGAGAGGTGAAACGGGGGTAAATCCAAAAGTCTCATAGCGTGAGCCCAACTTTAGATTGAAAGGCTTTGCTCTTGGAAAGACGTTCTCAGAACTCTGAGCAGAAATGAAATTTCTGTGAGGAGGACTAATCCCCCCCTTAACAAACACATACAGGAACAGTAAATCTTAGTCGAGTCAACAATACCGAAAGCTTAGCGTGGCACATAAGGAGGAGGTTAAAGGAGGCGGTGGAGGGTGGCGGCGAGAGGCGACTGTGAGGCTGCAACCACATGTACGTTTTGTTGACGGTGAAATGTTGCCTCAACACAATAGCAAAGAAACGACAAAAAAATTCCAATGTCGGGGAACACACAGAAAATAACAGAAATTATTCATCACGTCTCTCAAAAATTTATAGGCGTCTTTATTTGACTTGGACACTGGATGAGAGCAACGGGCCTGCCTCCGAGCTCTGTAGTTAAGCAAATACTCCCTCAGAGAGAAAGAGAGGGAGAAGGTGGGAGGAGAAAAGAGGAAAGAAAAGGAAATGAGACAGACAGAGAGAGAAAGAGAGAGAGAGAGAGAGAGAGAGAGAGAGAGCACTTAGAGAGCTGAATAGAAAGAGAGAGACAGAGAGTGAGTGGGCAAAAAAGAGAGAGAGAAAGAGAGAGAGAGAGAGAGAGAGAGGGGAGGAGAGGATGGAGGGATGGAGGTAGCTCAGGGAGGAGAGGAGGGAGACTTGACCCAGATTGGGAGCCTAACAGCAGCAGCAGCAGCAGCAGCAACAGCAGCTGAGTGAGCCGGTGAATGTTTAATAGCGGCAACCACTTGCACACACACACACATACATATCCATCCACCCCCACACACACAGAAACACACAGACACTGTTGACTAGGACTCTTGTTGCTGGAGTTAAGCTCAGGCCTGTTGAATTACTTTATGCGTGTAGAAAACAGCCGTGCACTGGATTTACTGGTGCTACTGGTGTTTCTTTTTTTTTCTTTTTTTTTTTTCTCCTGCTGTGCGTCAGCATTTAAACACCAACCAGTCCTGCATGCAGATAAAATTCGGACTCCTCTGATGTCAAACTTTACAACCAAACAGCATATAAATGCTAAAAAAAAAACCTGACCTGCAGCAGCACTTTCAACGGATTCGGTGGACTGTTTAATCTGGCGTTAATGCTGCATCAGTGTAGCAGCAGCAGCCACTGCAGCCCATTCGCTCTCTAATGAGTTGATTCAGTTCAACAGGCAGGCTAAAAACTTAAATATTTGCTTGCAAGTCCCTAAAATAGTGATTAAAATGAAATTATAAAGGCATGAAATTATTCCCAACACCACTGCTCTTACGCAATGTACCGTCAGCAGGCCGCTCGCTGCTGCAGAAAACCTCCTCAGATGTGCTCCTATGGGTGCTGTAGGGTAAACAAGATCAACAATATGAGCAATATTACTTAAATTACTCTGAATTGTAACACCTTACAATAACTGTATCACAATTATTTGCACAGTCGGGTATTTGCTGTTATGTGCAATTAAAAACTAACAGTTTAGATTTGCTATATTATAAACACAGGCCCAATTCAGTGCAGCAGAAGTCAAAACTGAGATTCTCGTCTTTATCTTTTTCAAACATCCTATGTCCACCTGTAGTTCTGATGAAAGACCTGAATCCTTTTCAGCATGGACGATACCAGTGTTGCACAATTTTCTGCAGAGATATTCTTTGGTCAGTCTTTATTGTCTGACTTGAAGCGGTTGTGTTGCTCTTCCTTTCTCTTTAAAATACCCCAGAGTTATTGGATTCAAGTCAGACAACATGTTTGTCCAGATCAGAGTTTAGATTTTTTTTGTTCTTTAGAGTCTCTTGTATGATTTTGTGCTTTAGATCGCTGTCATGCTGGAATATTCCTCTTCCTCCAGCTTCTGCAGACTGGGAGTCATCTAGTCAGACAGTATTCTGGTTTATCCTCAGACATTCATCTATAAATGTCATCAACACCTTTTGCACTCATGCAGCCCCATATCATGATACTGCCACCTCCGTGCTTCACTGTCAGGACTATGCATCCACTGTGGTGGTCCTGGTCAGGTTCACACAAAACATGCTGGACCACATTTGAGCCACACAAATTTTCACCTATTTTTTCAGGGATAGATTTTGCAAGTAGCGCCCTGTCTGTTCGGCAAAAGGCCACTGTAACTGTGATGAGTGGTACTATGGCTCCTTCTATACCTCCTGATTAGATTTTTAATTGATCTTCCTGTATCCTTTTCCATCTCTGTAAAGTTTCAAAATCATATTTTTGCGTTCCTCTGGCAGCTCTTTCCCATGCGGAGCCATGATGCAGACATGCAGATAGACAGTAGGTCCAAAACTGAGAATGTTTCACTACTCACTGCTCATTTCATGACCATGTTCATGCAGTTAGACTGAAGTGTATTCACTTGTGTTGCATTGAGTTTCTGTTTTGTGGGCAGTATTTTCCTTCCAAATGATTTGGATTTGATGTTTCATAAGAGGAGATACTCGGCTGTTCAACTCAGAAATGATGCAATTGTTGAGAGGTGATGCAGTTTTGAATCATTTCACATTCAAGTGATATTGCACAAGCTTGTGCTCACTTCTGCTGGATGCTGTCAACTCAACTCATCATGCTATTTAATCACACTGATAAAAAAAAAGAGACTATAAATCCAATCGTATTGGGTTCAAACCACCTTGTTGACTCACTTCTGACACTCGGCAACACTCACTCTCCTCTACAAGGAAGCAGTACATTGAGATTTTGCATCCATATAGATCATAGTTGCTTCGTATCACCACTGGCAGCAGAAGTGTTACCTGCGTCTACTCTTTATATCTCTGAAATGCAACAAATTGCATTGTGGGATTGTCAGCAGAAAGTAGTTGAAAGCTTTTTCATTTCATCGAGAGAATTTTTAGGATGCTATCTAGTGCATAAAATTCACACTCAGAATTGAGACACTCAAATAAAACGGTTGAATATATAGTGCAGTGTAATGCGCAGTAAACAAGGGGCTGTTTTACCTTACGGCCTGCCATGCGCTAAGAGCAGCGAAAAGAAAGGAGGAAGAGTTTTCACCTCATTAAAATGGAAATTTGTGCAGCAAGGCACACCAAAATCTAATCAGATCATATAGTCCATGTGGGGTGTGCGTGGTGGAGGCATGATGTTTCTGTTTCATATTTATACTACGAGAAAACTCCGTCTATTCCCAATTAAGCCAATTAGTGCATTAGTATTCTGGTATCAGTTGTACTTGTTAGTTTAAAGTGTGAAGGAGTTACAGCAATTTGTGGGAAATCGGTGTCTCCTAATTATTATGCAAATGAATGCAGAAAGGTGCTCCAAAATTTAATCAGAACCACTAATCCATAAGGGGGACCTGAGGTGGAAGTTTAAGTTTCTGCTCTGTACTGTTCTTAAGTTGTGCCTATAAGAACGTGTCAACATGAGGACGCCATGTTTCGCATACATATAGACAAGTCACTAGACTATAAGGAGAATTTGAGGGCAAGAATTGTTGATCATAAATAGTAGAAAAGTACTAACAACACCAACGATGTCTCTGTTCCGGAAGCTGTAGATAAAGGATTTGGAATTTTGGGTTGCTGATATGTTCCAGTATAGCCATAGTTTTATACCACATCATATGCCAGGAAAAGATTTAGTACAACCAAATACATGATACATCAAATCCAGTATACCAGAAACACCAGGACGTTCTACTACATCTGGTCGGTTTTTGAAGTATGCAAGCCAGGAAGCATTTTCCAGCCATTCTCAACCACAGTAACCTGCAAAGCTACGTCACATAAGTCTGCATGAAACAGTGAGTCCTTTGCAGCTGTAGTATGCACTTGAAGTAAATAAAAAAAGAATGCATGAATTATTTAGAACGCAGCCTCAATGTGGTGTCTCTGGGTGACACCATCTTGGCAGCATCTGACTCCTCCTAAATTCTGGCTAATCCAAAAATGAGCTAAGAAGTGGAGCTAAGGTGGGCCATGCAAACATCTCTGGGCCACGGACTGTCCTGCTTTGCCATTTTATTTGACTCCAACATAGGAAATGTAGTCTTCACAGTTTGCAATTCATCTGGATTTTTAAGCCCTAAAAGATCCAAACCTGACCAAAGAGCATGTCAAACAAGAGAGCCGACAGAAACGAATGGTCAGAGTTGTCAACATTTAAGGTGTGTTCAATGATTCCTGATGTGAACAACATGCCTTAAAAGTAGCCACTAGTTGCAGGCTGGCACAACCAATTCAGCCATTTGTTTCTCTCGTCTATACATTAACTAGTAAAGCAGAATTCAGTCATCTTTGCTTTTCCTGCCTTGTCGTGTTCTAACGTCCGCCACGGCCACAATTTCAGCATTTAACAAAAACTACACATCCGAATCCACTCAGAGACATTAGGGAGACGGCCGCTTTTGTGTTGTAGTGACCATTAAAAGCTACGAATTAGAGACGAGAGGGCTAATGTCTGCAGGGCTGTGTGTTCTAAACAAAGTGCAGCGGTAAAGTGGACAAATGGACGACGGCGAAACAAGGGCTCGCCACTCACCGCTTCTCATGCGGAACAAAACTACGAACAGACAGGTGACATTAACCGGCCATTACTGCGATGACACACAGCAGGACACAGTACTGCAAAAACAGAGGGTCAACTATTCTCTGTACTGCCTCATTGTTCCACCTCGTGTTGTCCTGTTACATGCGCAATATATGAGGTGACTTGATTTGATCAACACCATCATAGTTTAGGGTTCAGCAGAGAACGATCTCCAGCCTCGAAAAATCCTGTTTCTATACAACTAAACTGCATTCTCAGTTAAATCTCGCTTTTTTTAATGCCTCCTTGTCTTTTCAGCTATGTTGCAGCGTTGCCTTTTGGTGAGAAAATATGGTAATTTCTTAACATAAATGAAAATGCAGTTCAGTTCTGCATAGGAATTTAATTTTTGTGAGTCAAGGTGCAGTTAAACCTCCCAATCCAGTCCCTCTTCTGCCCCAAATACAAAGCTCAT
>NW_007577819.1:224113-230926 GCF_000690725.1 Stegastes partitus
GCACAGAGAAGCCTCTTGTCTCCGCTCAGGTCACCGAGCAAACTCACACAAGTGGATGAACAAACAATTAGTCTGAACGTAGTGAAATGGATGAAACTGATCTATAAAAATGTTGACATGTGCACCTTATTTGGCCACACCATGGAGCCCTGCACTGTATGTTTGTGCAAATATAGCGCAGTGCAAAAGCTTAAAGCACCAGAAGTAAAGGGAGGATGCTGTCAAAAATAATGCCAAGAAAAGCTTTGGCTCGTTATTTAACAACATACAGCTAAAACAGATAACTCTTACTCTTATTTTATGGCTCCAGTTGATTTCTTTATGTCTTTCACAGAGAGCTAAGATTCACCGAAGTTAAATTCCTTGTTAGCGTGTGCAAACTGTGCCAATAACGTTGATTCTGATAAAAACTAAATATGAACAACATTGGGTGTGAGCGCCGTTCGTCTTTAAAGCAGCAGCCGTTCTCCTCAGTACACACATTTAAAGGCAGCTAGGTTGCATCTTGGAGAAGTTGCAGCAGCTGCTCAGTCTCAGTGTCTCTTTACATGCCTCCAGACTGAATTTCTGATGTTGAGATCAGGGTTCTGTATTATAGCGTATATATTATCAGCTCTTTTTGGCTCTTTCTGTATGTTCGGGGTTGTTGTCGTCACAGTGCGGAATAAATTTGGGATCAATAACACACCTTTCAGATCTTCCCAAAACTATGTTCAAATACGACCAAACTGCATTCTTAATTATGTCTTAAAAGAACATTACTTGTTTATCAAAGGGTAAGCCAGCAGGAACAGCTTCCAGAGAAGCCAGAGATTCCTTGAAAGTCGGTACAAAGGTAGGATGGAGGCATCAGTTAGCAAGAAGAACTTTACCCTGTGTGGGAACATCATTCTAAAGGCATCAAAACTACACGGTTTAGAAAAAGAGCACGTTTTTGGGCTAAAATGCTGCCGTTTCAGAACATGTTTGAGGCTCTTCCTGCAGTTTCTGGATCATCAGAGTGTTTGTGATATGATACAAACAAACCGATTGGCTGTCGAGGTCTGCAATTTGGTAAGTTTTTGTCCAGCTGGTATTGAATAATGGATCGTAATTTAAATCTTTTGCACACTGCTGTATGTGCAATGTATGCATGTGTGTATATGTGTGTATATGTGTGTATATGTGTGTGTGAGTTTATGTAGGTTTACATGTTTGCGTGACCTTCACCTTCACAGTACTACAAACCCTGCAGTGAAGCAAAGACATGAGAGGAAGACTTACAGCAGAGAGTTGATGACTCAATGTTACATTAAAGCCTCCACTGCGTGTGTGTGTCGGTGTGTGTGTGTGTGTGTGTGTGTGTGTGTGTGTGCGACAAAGACAGAGGGAAACTGAATATGTTAACGTGTGTCAATTTGCAAGGTTAAACTATTTCTGTATTTCTGTTTACATGTGTGTGCATGATGGGGTTTTGGAGGCACGTGCAGGTATTTGCATAGGTCTGTGTGTGTGTGTGTGTGTGTGTGTGTGTGTGTGTGTGTGTGTGTGTGTGGGCACTTTACCAAATGATACGTGTCCAAGGTCATCCCACAGAGTATTTGTGTGTTTGCGAGCGAGAAAACAAAACACAAACAGATATGTATTTCCAGTGTGGCAGGTCTGTGTGTGTGTGTGTTTGTGTTTCCTGTCAAGGTCACTCACACAACAAACACACAACACACACACACACACACACTCTAGGAGTTACCTGTTTGTATTTGGACACATGTGTTGCATATGTATATGTGTATGCATGCCTGCTCACACACACTCACCCTCCAGGCTCTGAGTGAAGGATACGCAGCAGGTGTGGGTCAAACCGACGGAGCCACATCGCACCTCACAGCGTGGCGTACTCCTCCGCTGCTGACCTCAGCTGAAAATAGAACCAGGAAGTGGTTATTTCAGGATCTCATTTCCACCCACACCGGGGGTAGACCACAATTAGCACAACATCTCTGTCTCTGTGACTGCGTCCCGCCTGGCGTTGACCATTCACACTGACTGTCCGTGTAGAGGCTGAAGAAATGAAATGATTCATCACAGAGGCGGTAACCTTCGTTTAGATTTAAGTAGGATTATTAATGCTGCTACATGAATGTACTTTGGGCTTTGCATGTGGAAAAAAAAAGTAGGTTACCACTCACCCCGCCTCCTAAAATCGATCGAGATGATACTCATCTGCTTCGTTCAGGACTTCAGTGTTTGCTACCTGCACTATGATCACTGGAAATGTTTCCTGAAATCGTTTTTTTAAGGATCGATATGCTTCAAAGTGCTCATCAGATGGTGGAATAGTGAAGATGCTTCCTCTCACACCTGGAATCAGGGTGCTGAGTTCAAGCCAGTTTGACAATGTGCCAACTTTATTTTTTTTCACTTTTTGCAGAGTAACTTTTTCATTTTTGCTGTGTTTACAGACCAGTGCAATAATTTAAATGTGTACAAGAGGAGAGTATCTGAAGGTAGCGTTGCACTTCCCACAATATCCTGCCATTATGAACAACACTATTAACCATTACTAGCATCTATACTTATTAAAGTGTTTTAAAAGAAGCTGTTTGCCCTGAGAGTAGCTTCCATGTGCAACTTTTTTTTCTCGTTTCATAAGCAAACTGCAGTTTTTGTGGTGACAAAACGAGAGGCAGCAAACACATGGCGATCATCAACAGATTGTCCAGTAGTAGATGCACAAAGCAAAATATGACGTTGTGCACGGACGACTTTGAAAGATGTGACAAGCCACGATTGAAGGAACCAATACATACAACTTGGCAACGCATTTCACCAACAGACCCGCAGAATTGTTCGAACATTTTAAAGAGCGTCAGATGACACAATTACAAGAGCGACAAGTCAGTTAAGAGCAATGCTAACCGCTTAATTTGACTTTGTGTTTTTAGCTAAATGACAAATGTGGAAAACATCTCATGTTACTGCAAGTTGCTCAAAGATCAGGAGCTCACGACCGGTTTTCCTGCAGAAAGAGTGAAAGTTTGTTAAATAAAATGTGCATTAAACTACTGCTGCACTGATCTCTGCACAAAACCACATTCCTACGTAACCAAACTACGATCTCAGTTACGTTTTGAGGAGCGTGTTGCTGCAGAATAACTGGTAGGAAGCAAAAGTACCCTCAGTCAAGTGGGCTTTAAATGCCACTCATGTAAATGTACATGTAAAATAATGATACAAATATGATGTGCATAACTCAACAAGCAGCATAAGCTAGTACAGCAACACTTCAAAAATAATGTAATGTGTGTACAGAATAATGAGGTTACACTTCTATTATCATACGTGTGTGTTTTTGAGGAGGAACAGCATCAAATATGATGTTTTTAAATGAACAAATGTTGCCTTTAACAAGCGCTACAGGGTGGTTTTGTTGCACTGCACTGACACTGTGACAGACTTTATGAGGAAATGTTAAACGTAATTCAACTGGCTGTATAAAGATGCTGCATTTGTGTGTTGAAGCAGCGACATTTAGCCTCCAACTGACTTGATGCCACAGTATGAAGCTGCACTCAAGTTTCTCTCGGAGGCCAGACTACGTCCGTTTGATTTGCTTCAGGTTTTTAATTCTTCTCTATTACATCCTCTCTGTCTCTTTACTCCTCCTGGATTTACCGCGTTGCTGTTGCCTCCGCTTGTGTTTTCATCCAGCTGTGTTCGTCTCGTCCCTTCTTTACATTCCTCTGCTGGGCTGCTTCCTCAGCTCCTGGCAGGGTTTCTGTTTCTGTCTTTTCTGCGGTTTGCGTGTGACTCTCTCTCTCTCTCTCTGTGTGCGTCTACACTCATCGCTGTGCATTCATGCATACGTGAATGTGTCATCGCTGTAGTTAAACAAGCAGTTGACCCCAACCCCCCTCCCATCAGGGGAAGGCGGATGTTTGCCCCACATTTCACAATCACAGGGGAACCATTTTTAAACATGTTCAACATTTGTGAAAGAATGCGGTTTGATTTTTACAAGGAAAACATACAAAATATAGCAATAAAATAAGGTGTTGCACATTTTAACAATTAATAATCAGACAGTGATGACAAACAGCCCCTAAGATGCAATGCAACCAATCAGCTTGACTTGAGAGCAACCAAGCGTCAGGATCTTTGCAGACAGATGAAGTTGAGTCTACCTGATTTTGCAAAATAAATGAATCCATGCATCATGTTTAATAGAACTGTTGCAGGAAACTAAAACACCAAAGCAACTAGACATGTCTTAGGCTCTTGACTGCTTATAAAAACTGAGGTGTCAGTGATGGGAAATGAAACATGTTTAGATTTCACCCCACAAAATGACAAAAAGCAAAAAAATGAATGGACTCAGATGAGGGTCAGTGAAACTTGCAGCTTGTGAAATAATGTGTGTGGCCGTAAATCACTTTATAAACCCATAAACCTCACAGCATGAAGAAATAAAGTTTGTGAATGTGCAGAAAAAGAACCGCAGCTTTATCTGTAGAGGTGCATCATTTAAATGATTATTTACCAGACTTTTTATTCTTCTTTATCTTGTGTCCCATGGTGGATAAGTGAAGTTTTCTGTGGATATCAACTCTCACATTTTTATTCACTGTGGACTCATTTTTCACTGCAGTATTAAATAAATCCTGCACAACTATGGAACCAGCGCCTAGAAGGAGAAAGAACTCAGAAATGTCCTCTGTAATGTATAACATAGTTATAAAGCCTTAAATCAAATCATTTCTTTGATTTGTTTTCAAAATTGGGGGGAAAAAGAGGAATAAACATGTGCAAGGTGTCACTAACACTGCAACATGTGGCTTCACATACTACAGACACTTCACTCTTTGCATTATTACAACAAACTCTACAGTTCACATCAACCCTAGAAAGATGTTTCACTGTGCTGAATGTATCTTCCAACAACCCGTTCCTCTCTACACTGCTTTTCTGAGCCATGCTGCATTTATTTTATTGACCCAGTTTGTTTAATTTTCCTCTCGACCTCGTTTGTCGTCTCCTCTCTGCTCTGTGGAAACTCAGCCTTTCCACAAACTCTGAATTTTTGTCACATGACCATTAGTAGCAGCTGAGGCAAACATGGCTTGCAGGAGTGCCAAATTTTGGAGTCTGGTTTGACTAAATGTTTGGTTTTTTTTGCTAAATTTATAAATGAGGCATGAAGAATAAAGTTATTTTGATGAAATATCACAATTTAACAATTAAATCAGGCTAATTTCCCCAATGGAACCCCACGTCAGTTCAACTCATGTTGGAAGGTTGAAAATATGATAATTTTTTGTAGTTTTAACAGTTTCTTGCTCGGTTAAATGGTGTAATGTTGGTGATTTTTAAACAAATAAGATGCCTTTAACATCATCTGGTGAGTTTTTGGGAATAAGAGTGTTAAAAATGACATGTCTTTATACATTTTCTAATATTTTTTATCTTCTCCACAATCAAAAACTATAGTTTCTCACGTCTAATTGGTTTTTTACAGGTTTAAACAGGGTTCTCGATTGTATTTCTGTTCTGTACATACAGCAAGTAGCTACACTCAGTAACTGTTAAAGCCACTTTCCTCTTTGAAAGGTTTGAGTTACTGAACTGAAAACGCTCCCAGAACTCGGTGCACGGAGACGTACAGCGAAGATCTACTATACAGTGTGTAAATATATCAAGTGTGTTTTAGATCTCCGCTTCCCCTCAGTTAGTCATTTGGGTTGTAAATGAATTCGTGGCATTTAATCTGTGCACATAATGCACAGTTCTGGAAATTGATTTAGCAGTCATTATGGCGGCGTCACTAAAATTCACTGCAGCGAGTCACGGATTGAAAGATTGTATTGCGAATAAGCGGCTGCCTGCTAATCTGTCTCGGTGTGTGTGTGTGTGTGTGTGTATAAACGGTCAAGTGTGTATTTCTATAATGTACTGCCGTAATAAAAGTGGTGTATAGCTGCTGTAAGATGGGATCACAGAGGAGATGGCTGCCTGCTAATCTGAGCTTTAGCTGCTTTAGTTGGTCTCATCCTCTCACTGTGTCTATAAAGAAACCACATGCAGAGTTTCCATCACACACACACACACACACACACATCCACCTCCTTTGCTGTATTCATCTTCACTGGGAACATTCAGAACCAGCCTCCTATTGAACATCTTCCAACTCTGCAAACTGATGCATCACCATCTTGGAGACGGTGACATCACTGGATACGTGCCTAATTGTCTTTTTTTTTTTTTGTGCTAATCGTAAAACAATTAAAACCCATTTTCTCATTTCCTTGCTTATGGAAAGCGGAAGAAAAAAACCAGAAAGAGTAAATTCTGTTTTTGTTATTGGATTGAGTCACTTGCCAAACTGATTATTTTCCCCGTGAGCGCGCCGCACAAAAGCTCCCGATAAAACTCTGACAATCTGTGACAAATGTTTTCATTTTTCTTCGCTTTCTGCTGACGCACGTTTTTTTGTTTTTGTAATGCATCTATTGGCCATTGCAGCGATGCACAGGTAATGCTGTAATAAAAACACAATCGCTTTCAATCTGTCAGTCTGGGTTTTTCTTTCTCGGCATTTTTCGCTGCAGGATAACTCTCAGCTCCTCCACCGGCGATGCTTTGGTTTTCTTCTCAACTCTGTTTTTTGCAGCTTTCTTTCACTGAGCTGCAGCTTTGTGTCTCCATTGACTGGATCAGACCTGCAGACTCGCACTGCAGGATGTCTGTCTCAGTACATGCAGCCTTCCTATTTGTGGAGGTGCACAGGCAGCACCGCAGATGAATTTGTGTGATTTAAACTGAGCTTTTACTCGACAC
>NW_007577819.1:233827-237817 GCF_000690725.1 Stegastes partitus
AGCAGGTAATTGACAAACAAACAAACACGTTGCCTTCCGCGGCTGACTGGGGTGTGATAATCTGCCACGCATGACCCGCGAGCTGTAACGATCGGCCGACCGTGACTCGAAACGGGCAAATGTTATTCCTGGAATCAATTTCGGGGAATTTCGTTATGACATAAACCGGGATTATGACAATAAACGGGCTGTTTTCCTATAGGTTATATAGGAATGATTCGCTATTTTATGATTATAAACGGGATATTCTACCAACATTAAGCTATAACACGTCTCCTGAGCTACTCGAAGGTGGAGAGGGTCTCTGCTGTCTCACATCTTTTGGAACAATCTGTGATCATTTTATTGGGCTGATAAGAACAGCTGCTGCTACACTGTCAGCTTTTAAACTAAAGCGTGTGGACTGTTTATCCAACTATCATCCCTGTTGTCATTACACATCGATCCTCTGCCCACTGTATCATACCTATCGATTTACTGCCGGAAACACAGCTTCCTACCAAACAGTTAGCCTCAAGACAACACATCTCTCGTAAGCCTCCAGGCTCGCTGCTCCGGTTGTTGTCACCGTTCTCCTGTTGCTCCTCTGGACACTTGGATTTCGGCCTCTGAGACGAGAACTTCAACCCTCCCTGCGTGCGTCTTCGTTCCTGCCACCCAGAGTCGCTTTCTGCTCCTCAGCGTCGCTCTGCCTTTATCTCATTTATATCTCTCTACCTACGGACGTGTGCAGATCTTTCTTCCTCTCTGCTTCCACCTCCCTGTCTCTGACCGAGTCTCTGCTCCAGGACAGAGATAATTAATCTCAGATGGAACTCCGAGCCCTTCTTCATGTTTGCATCTCCAGCCACAGTGTGTGTATGTGTGTGTGCGCATGAGTGTGTGTGTGTCTGCTAGGTGTACGTCACATAAGTTTGTGTGTGTGTGTGCAGTTTTGTGTGAGTGTGTGTGTGCGACTTGCTAATTTGATTAACGAGTGTAAACAGTTAAGCTAACGGTAATGACTACCAAGCAGCCTGCTGCTGTTGCCAGTGGGCTTCATACTGATTACTATCATCATGAAGATAAACCCACGGAGCAGGATGTGTGTGTGTGTGTGTGTGTGTGTGTGCAGCGAGGCCAGTAGGCATTCACTGTTGTCTGAATGTGTGCGTTTGCTTATTTGTGTGTTGAACCCACTGCTAAGTGTGTGTGTGTGTGTGTGCAGCGAGGCCAGTAGGCATTCACTGTTGTCTGAATGTGTGCGTTTGCTTATTTGTGTGTTGAACCCACTGCTAAAGGCTTGTATGTCTGTTGTTGGGTTTTTTATTTTGTGTGCAGAAACTGGTCTCTAATCTATTACAGCTCAAAGTAGACAAAGATAACCTGCCCAAAAAATAAATAAACTCCTTTCAGAGACTCTTACAATGAAACAAACAATCACAGAAAACATGATGTCCGACCTTAATGATACAGATTAACTCCATCAGTCCAGAGATGACGGTTGATGAACCGGCATCAACCAGCATCTGTAAAAACTCAACCCGTTCTCTTTATGTCCTTTCATTCTGAGGACTTTAAAGGATTTCTCTGCTCTGTTCGGATCATTTGCATGCAGAGGTGGACAGGCAACATAAAGCAGCCTGCGAGTTGGCCTCAGTTTGAAACGGCAAATTCAAACGTTTTTCTCAATCGAGGACTCATTGATTTAAAATGAACATTAAAAACACAAAATCAGCTCATTTCTACTAATTGTGTCAGACTGAAATGTAAAACAAGGCTTCCTGCTCGATGTTTGTGAAAAGCAAAAATTCCTAGTTGNTTCCCTCTGAGTCTATCTTTGCGCTGACCTTTGTGCAAACTTATTTCCATGGCAGCACCACAAGAGTCTGATTGTAGATCCTTGTCAGCTGGATGTGCATCAGTAACTGAGTGTAAACACGTTTAGGGCTACAACACAAAGTCTGCAAGCAACAGGAGCGACAAAGCAAGTAAAACACACCCTGTCACTACTGGGGCTGAACGCTAAATTGATTTTAAATTGAAATTTTGAGTTGACATGATGCAATTAGCAAAAAGCAAAAGCAGCAATTTAGGGTAAACGTCATGTCTGATCCAGAGTCTAAATTGTTCTGTCAGTGGTGTTAAGAAGTTCTGCCTTTCTCATTGTGTGACTGTCCTGCTTTTGATGGTATTTTATTTAGGAATCCTCGATTATGTTTTAAAACTTCAACACAGCAAACACAGAACTGTAGCTTGACTTTTTTTCTTTCTAAAAATCAAATCAAATTGCAATATCTGTCAGGAAAAACGCAATGAGATCCGTCCAAAATCGTCCAGGCAGGACGACGACTCCTCCTGATATTTTGTATTTATTTATTATTCACATGACTGCAACACACCTCCAATGTTTTTAAGGTTATTTTCTGTGCTTTTCAATAAATGAAGGCCTGAACCATGAAAAAATTGTGAGAAAATTCAATTTTATTTTATTTTTTTTTTGAACGTGGAGTGTTTATTGAACCTTCTAACAAAAAAAACATCTATTAAATACCAATTTTCATATATGAATTTTTTATTTTTTATCTTTTTTTTTTGCTACATCTGGCATTTCTGCTGCATGAATTACTGATCCACGGTGGATAATCTTCCCGTGTCTGATTTCACACATCAGGTTTTTCTAGGAAAAAAAATCACACTGATGATGTAGAGGTTTAAATAAAGTCATGGATCAAATATGACATACAGTGCTGCCTGTTTATTATCACATCATCGGTCCAGGATGGAATTATGACGATATCCAGGATATTTCAATCAGCGGGTTAGGGTTACTGAGGTGAAACCTAGCCTTTGGACTGGACCAGCACGATCTACGTGGACTATATCAGACATATTCAGCATGTATTTGGTAAATAAAGTATTGAAGGAAAGAAAACAAGACTTGTTTTAAACTTTTATTAAATATTAAACGAGAATAAAAGCGCGTGAATGTGAAAAAAGGTCAAACTTTCTACTAAAAGTCAATAAACACGTTTACAAAGAAGTAAAGGTGTCTTTCCTCTAACGAACCAGATCGCACCGAGGGTCTCTCACGGAATATTTTAGCCTTTATAGCTCCACATCACACCACCAGTGAAGCAGATCTCAGGTGAGCAGGTAATTGACAAACAAACAAACACGTTGCCTTCCGCGGCTGACTGGGGTGTGATAATCTGCCACGCATGACCCGCGAGCTGTAACGATCGGCCGACCGTGACTCTAAACGGGCAAATGTTATTCCTGGAATCAATTTCGGGGAATTTCGTTATGACATAAACCGGGATTATGACAATAAACGGGCTGTTTTCCTATAGGTTATATAGGAATGATTCGCTATTTTATGATTATAAACGGGATATTCTACCAACATTAAGCTATAACACGTCTCCTGAGCTACTCGAAGGTGGAGAGGGTCTCTGCTGTCTCACATCTTTTGGAACAATCTGTGATCATTTTATTGGGCTGATAAGAACAGCTGCTGCTACACTGTCAGCTTTTAAACTAAAGCGTGTGGACTGTTTATCCAACTATCATCCCTGTTGTCATTACACATCGATCCTCTGCCCACTGTATCATACCTATCGATTTACTGCCGGAAACACAGCTTCCTACCAAACAGTTAGCCTCAAGACAACACATCTCTCGTAAGCCTCCAGGCTCGCTGCTCCGGTTGTTGTCACCGTTCTCCTGTTGCTCCTCTGGACACTTGGATTTCGGCCTCTGAGACGAGAACTTCAACCCTCCCTGCGTGCGTCTTCGTTCCTGCCACCCAGAGTCGCTTTCTGCTCCTCAGCGTCGCTCTGCCTTTATCTCATTTATATCTCTCTACCTACGGACGTGTGCAGATCTTTCTTCCTCTCTGCTTCCACCTCCCTGTCTCTGACCGAGTCTCTGCTCCAGGACAGAGATAATTAATCTCAGATGGAACTCGAAGCCCTTCTTCATGTTTGCATCTCCAGCCACAGTGTGTGT
>NW_007577819.1:238762-241446 GCF_000690725.1 Stegastes partitus
TACTAACTTCAGTTACTGATTTTACCAGCTGTGCTGCTGCAGCCAAGCTCATTTATTAAATATCTGCATAAAGGCGATATAATAAAGGGGCTGGAGGAAAACAGTCTGCTTTCTGAGAAATATTCCTGAACTTCCTGTTGGTCAGTCTGTGCCTGTTTGTTTCCATCAAATCCTTCTAACTGAATGACAACACAAGTTTCTTGCCATTGCCTTCTAAATAATCCATCTAATGAGGCTCTTTTTAGCAGCATGACTTTGTTTTAGTGACGTTCACAGCTGCAACAAATATCACAAAAAGGATTTTGCACAAAGCACAACCACCACTGGTCATTTTTTTGGTTTCAAATATGCAACACAGCCAATAACATGCAATATATACAATATAAATGATCATTATTGAGGGGGGTTATGCAGTAGTTTCCTGTCTCTGAACATCTTGGGTCAATAGAAACGCCACCAGAAGCGCACAAAGTTGCTGACTGATAGAATGGACGCTGCCACATAAATTTAGCCAATCAGCATCTTCCGATTCAATTTTATTGCTCCAATCAGTGGTTGTGTAGTGACGCTTATTGTTATTGACACTGATGAACACGGAGGCCAAGACTCAGAACCTCAGTTTCCTCCTGATTCAGTAAAAAAAAATCCAAAATCCATTTGAGAGGTGAATCTTAGTGGAGAAACTACAGGTTCAAGAGCTCAGTGCAAATCAAGCAAACATCATCATGAGACAGCAAGATGAAAGGTCAGAGTTAATATATGTGCACAGATTGGTACAGTGCAGAAACTAGCCAGATGTAGTCATGCTAATCTCTTATATTGTTTTCCATGCTTACTTTTAAAACAAAGACAACAAGTGCGGCTATCAAGACCATGAAACATTAAAGCTCCAAGCAGCGACTATTAGGATTGTCGGCACGTCGGGGCGTTGCGAGTATCGAGTTTCAGGCAGATCGAAGCATGTTGGATGTAGGATGTGGGCACCCAGACCTTTTTGTGCATCCCGACCTGCTACATATGGCTACTGAATTTCGTCGGCCAAATGTTCTTCCGTCAGGACTCAGTTGAAACTTTCTAGGGGGCGCTGTGGAGCTATTTTGCAACTGACACGCCCAATTCCTTTAAAATACCAAATTTTTCGCCAGTCCTGATGTGCGTGCAAATTTTGGTGAGTTTTCGAGCATGTTTAGGCCCTCAAAATCACGTTTATTTTTGGCGAAAAAGAAAGTGTAAGCGGTTCCAATAGGGTCCTTGCACTGTTAGTAATTAGGTCAATTTATGCGACAAACGATTAATTTGTTCCCAATCCAGATGCTATCATCACATATTGCTCCCTTAAATATGGGGCAACGGAGACCTCATTCACTTTCCAGTTGCTCAATCATCCATGTTGATAATTATTAAACAGAAAGTTACGCTGATAAAGATGGCGCCCTCTTGTGGTTGAGTGAATACGTGCATAAAATTTTTTGGGTATAGTCGTGGGAATGTGGACAATAGAGCGTTTTAATATGCAAACAGGGCAAAAGTGTGTATTTTAACCTAAACCACCATCCTTTTTAAGTGAAAACGAAAGTCAGAACGAGACTAGAATACAACAATAAAACTCTAATTATGGTCCGACTGGAGCTCGAGTCGCCACCGTCCAAACTGTGGCTGTTCTTTGTGAGATCTAAATTGTGGCTCCGTCACCATTAAATGAGGTGATAACAGAGCTCCATTAAATGGGGTGATAATGTGTGGACTGAGCCTACTAGAGGGTGGAGGAGGTCCCTTCTGGCCCATGTGCCATTTAATGGGCTGACAACATCCAGAACTGTTGTTGTTTGTCTATTTCTGTTCCTTTTATGCCTCTATTAGTTCTAGATTAGTGACACCAGCACCTTTGACTTCCACCTTTTCTCAGCGAAAATAAAGTTTGGGTTCTTGTTTTTTTCGTTTGGTTCGGTTTGAATTTGCAACTTTGTTAATGTCAGAAGACTATTGGACAGAAGAACTGAATTAGAATTTGGGAAACTGAAAGTGAAAGTACACAGGGAGCAGGGTTTTTAGTCAATTAAATGATGTGATGTTGTATTATTGTGCAAATGAAAGCATTAAACTACCAACTATGCGATTCAAATTCTTTTCTTTTTTTTTTTTAAACCAAAAATTCAGGTCGCTCAGTTCATATTTAAATGTATTTAAATTCAGTTTCAAGTGGCACACTTTCCTGACTATTAGAAACCTGGAGGTAAAAAGTCAGTAGCATTAAACCAAAGCAGAAGAATGTGATGCAAATGGTGGAAACAGTGAATAAAATATGACATTGCTGTTAGTTTAAGCTTTTTTTATACAGGCACAATGATTATCGTCAGCTCAAATCATTTCCATCAGGTGCTGTGGGGTTTGACTTTGCAACTATATTAATGTTCGGCTACAAGAGCTGAACCTGAATTTTGAAAACTGAGTGTTGAACTGTACAGACAGTTGAACTTTACAGTGAGAATCAAATACAATTTCAGAACAACTGACTCTGATTCATTTTCTTTGTTGTACGTCTTCAAGTTAAACCATTAAAACTCAATTATGTGGTTCAAATTCAGTTTTTAATACAACTGTTCAGGTCGAGTGATTCAAATTCAGTTTTAAGTGGTTCATATTTCTGAATAATAGAAGTTAAGCGTGTCAAGGTAAAGTGTTGT
>NW_007577819.1:242322-244258 GCF_000690725.1 Stegastes partitus
CGCAATATGGATTTTTACAAGAACTAGCAACCTGAAACATCCCCATCTGTGCTGCACATTAGTCTGGTGGTTCATGCTATTGGGCTCTTATTTTTAACTTGTGTTTGACTTTGTAACTCAGATAATGTGCTGCTACTGGGACAACTGAATTTTAAAAACTGAATGTGGAAATAAACTGAGTTTAATTTTCAGGATGCAGCTTCAGAGCAACTGAATTCAGTTCCGATATATACAGTTAAAATTTATTTGTTTTATTGCAATTATTCAAATTAAACAACACAAATTGTACTTATGTGATTCAAATTTGGTTTTTAAGGCTGTTCAGGTTGAGCAATTCAAATTCAGATAAACATGAAATTCAGTTTCAAGTGGCTCATATTCCTGAATAATAGACGCCTTGAGGTAAACAGTTAAACCGGAGCACGAGAAGGTGACGCAAACGGTGGAAACAGTGATTAAAATATGACATTTCTGTTAGTTTCAGCTGTTTTTAGAGGGTTTTTATGCAGGTGAAACAATTCAAAATGGTTCTAGTCAGCCCTAATACTGGAAATAACTGGTGATAATGTAATATTCATGGAAAGTCTACCTGCAGTGTGGGTTTTTACAGAACCATTATTCTACCATCTGAAACTTTTGCTGTACAGCTTTTTAAAAACATTGGCAACCAAATAATTAAACAAATTAGCGAGGAACTTTTGATAAATGGATCGCATTTATTTGCATTCGTTTGATATCTCGCATTGAATCTCACGGTTACCGACGGTGGGTGGATACGGCAACAGCCCCACCTGGAAGATTCCTCACCCACCACCAACCCCCCNAACCAAAGCAGAAGAAGGCAGTGGTGGGCTGTCAGAGCTGGCAAGGCTAACATCTTAGCTGCTATTCATTAGCAGGTGATGGTAGAGAAACGAGTTTCTTAGGAAAATGTGTTTTACTGGAAAATATATCAAATTTTCCAAACATGCAGCTTTAAAGACAGCATAGCAGACCAAGACACAGCGTGTTTTTTCAGGGAAACAGCGATGAGAACCCTGATGTGATGTATGTGGTTCAGCTGTGGCTGTAATGAAGAGGAGACTTGTTGAATTGTTTTAACTGGGTTTCTTGCTTTAGTAATTCATTCATTCGTTATGCTGCCTTACTGCATAATACTGATGGTTTCTATAACTGTGGCGTCATAGTGACGGTGTTCAGAAGTGGTTTGATTCAGGTAGGACGCCACTGAAGGCTGTAGGACGGGGTGTCAATCTCAAAAACACAGTGGGCCAAAATTTAAAACCTGAACAAAGTGACGGGCTAACATTGAACAAATGAACCTTTTAATATGGACCCAAACAAATTTTGCTTTAACATTGAACATGGAACAAGCAACGCTTATTACCATACATTATATATAACTTAATCGTGGAGACATGCAAAATCAAATTATAAATAAAAAACACATCAATGGCACAGTGACAGTTGTAGTGTGAAGTCGCTATGCCTACTGTCACAGAGGAGAGGGAGTTTCTGGGTCCTGTCCTGATTGACGCACCAAAACAACAACAGGGCATTATGGGATTTGTAGTATTATCGGTGAATGCGCTGTACAGTATAATACCGGGGGCAGCTCTCGTAGTCATTTGGTATTGTCTCGCCTTCTTCCAGTGGCAGGCCGTGCATTTTCCTCCTATAGCAGGGGTGTCAAACTCTGGCCCGCGGGCCAAATTTGGCCCGCTTTGTAATTATATTTGGCCCGCGGGGCCAGAGTTTGACACCCCTGCTATAGGAGGAAAATGCACGGCCTGCCACTGGAAGAAGGCGATGCAAACAATAGAAACTGTGGATAAAGTGTTTTTATGCTATTTCTGTAATAACAAGTCTGGACGCAATATGGATTTTTACAAGAACTAGCAACCTGAAACATCCCCATCTGTGCTGCACATTAGTC
>NW_007577819.1:245149-275533 GCF_000690725.1 Stegastes partitus
TTTTTTTTTTTTGCATCAATAACCTACTTATACAGTTTAATCTGCAGTTGAGTCGTATTCTGATACGTTCCACAATGTGCTCCTCTGTTCCCCTCAGGGCTCTGTGCTCAGCATTTAGGTTTCGCGCCGCTCTCGCACACACACACTTGTGCGTCGGATGCACAAACACAGGCATGAAAGCTCACAAGCAGAGACGCTAATAAACAGAGAACACACACACAAAACTGCACTGCACTCACAGAGAGAGGCAGGCAGGCAGGCAGGCAGGCAGGCAGGCAGGCAGGCAGGCGGCAGGCAACTGGGAGGCTGCTCCCTTTGCCTTGCCTGGAGAGGGAGAAGCTTATTATGGAGCCTTATTGAAGGCTTCAAAGAGTTTAAATTAGGGTGGAGAGGAGGGATTAGGAGAGGAGTGAGAGAAAGAGGAGGAGAGAGGCTGGGTAAGTGAGAAGAAACAGAGAGAGAGGGAGGAAGGGGAAAAAAAGAGGTGTAAAAAAAAAAAGAGGATAAAATGAGAGAGAAAGGGGATGTGGGGAGGTTGGAGAGGATGGAGAGGGCATGGGGGAGGAGGGGAGTCAAAGAGTTTGCTGGCTCATGCTGATCTTAAACTAGACGATGTTTGAAGTGATTTCAGAGTTTATTTCCAAGTGGGAGTCGCAACAGTCGCTCGGAATAAAACTGGCGGCCTTAATGCCGTCGTCTCCCATAATGGCGGGAATCAAACGTGCCGTGAGAGACGAAGTGCGGCCGCAGGTGCAACGGATGAAACGCTCGCGAGGGGCATTAACAATCTGCGTAACCTTGACTAAACAAACCAACGGATAGCCGCCTCGGAAACAACCAAAGGAGCCACTTGTTCCAGGCGCAGCGTGATGAACCGACGCTGACACTGTTTATTGACATCATTTGGCTTCGGGATGTTTTTCAGGTCGGGGAGATTTTTTTCCTCCGAGCCTCCGGGAGAATGATTCAACCTGTACATTACTGGTATTAATACGTGGATCGTCACGTTTGTGCTTCGGCTGGAGGATTCTCAGGACAGAATGCAAGATGTGTGTGTTTGACAAAGGGGCGCTGAAAACACTACAAACTAAAAACAACAAAACATGGTGACATGATGGTGAAAATGAACAAAACATACATTGTAAAAAAGCTGTAATATTCCAAAGGGTCAGGTGCCAGAAGGTGAACAAATAAACAAACAAAACTAGAAGTAAATAAATCTACAATTACTGTAAAATAATGGAAAATATCCATCAAATTCCCACAATTAAAATACATTCTTTACTCTCTTAATAGATATAAATTTAAAACAAATTCCAGTTTTTATTAAACAAATAGAAATTTTATGGTTATTTACAGTTAGTCCTTTTTAAAAAAATGTTTACGTTAGACATATAAAATTACTTCTAGCTATTTTTGCAATATATTGTTGTTTTATATTTACAAAAATACAGAAAAAAATTAATAAATAACCGAAAAAAGTAAAAAAAAAAAAAAAAATAATAATAATAATAAATTTTAAAAAAATCTTTTACAGTGTAGACTTTGAAGAAATGTATCAATGGACTAATATTCAGATTATTTTCCTGTTAGTTTTACTACATTTACTTTTAAGGTCTTATCTTTGGAATCATAAGGACCAGCTATATATTATATTTATATTTGCATTTATATCAAGAAAACAAATATTTTATATTATGGAGTTATTGTGTTTTTACATGTATTTGACCGTTAAATGCTGGCAGTAGAGATGTTTTCATCATTCTGTCGGGGAAATTGTCTGGAATCTGGCAAAACGAGAACCACAATGGTAGGATAATAGGATTACATGTCATTATTTTATTCATTAAAGTGTTCACATGTAGCAGCCTACTTGTAGACAAAACCTTGGGCCCAACAGAATCTGGGGTCAAATCGTCTTTTTCCTTCCATGTGCCTTTTCTTTAGACCATAACTTTTGAATTATTGCACTTAAATATTACTTTGTGTTGATTTGTCAGGTGCAGCGTCAGTGTTAGGTTTGAGACGTCTGGTGTAATTACAAAACCAGGTGACTCTTTGCTGCACAGAGACAACTAGAATGATCAGAAATTTTAAACTCTGCTTTATATTTTATTTAAAGTGGTGTGAAACAATAAGGAAGCAGGAGTGTGAAAATGGGTGAAGAATTTGTAAAATATGACTTTCTAGAGGGCTGCAGGGTGGCGCAGTTGGTAGCACTGTTGCNCTGGCAAAACGAGAACCACAATGGTAGGATAACGTACGCCCAATAGGATTAAATGTCATTATTTTATTCATTAAAGTGTTCACATGTAGCAGCCTTCTTGTAGACAAAACCTTGGGCCCAACAGAATCTGGGGTCAAATCGTCTATTTCCTTCCATGTGCCTTTTCTTTAGACCACAACTTTTGAATTATTGCACTTAAACATTACTTTGTGTTGATTTGTCAGGTGCAGCGTCGGTGTTAGGTTTGAGACGTCTGGTGTCATTTCAGCACCAGGTTACTCTTTGCTGCACAGAGACACAACGAGAATGATCAGAAAGTTTAAACTCTGCTTTATATTTGAATAAGTGGTGTGAAACAATAAGGAGCAGGAGTGTGAAAATGGGTGAAGAATTTGTAAAATACGACTTTCTAGAAGTTTCCTCTGTCTTCATCAGGTCATTACTACAATATGTCTAAATATGCATTATTACGAACCTCCAGCTCAAATCTTTCTTGTGATAATACAATAATAAACACTGGTTTCAATGCATACATCTCAACATATCTGGATTTCAACATGTATACGCAGCAAGAGTGGATTCATACAAGACTAACAGTTGCAGCTGTACACAGGTTGTAACTGTGATTAAACCCGTGTAAACTCCAGATCATTTTTCCTCACCGGCACTTTGTTGCGCAGACGAGCTACCAGCTTTGTTGTAAAGGTCAAGTTTTGTGGTTTAATTTGATATGCAGTACACCTCAGTGCATAAATACTTTGAGGAGGAAATCAGGCGAGGAGACGGGATGTGGAAGTGTGTCCATCGGGCTCCGGCTGAAGCCAAACTTGACACTAGAAACAGACATTAAAATGGGACTAGTCCCTGATTAAAGGTACTTTAATGGTACCGTCGAGCGCTCGTCTGCAGCCAAACGTTCATTCAATCCTGACACAATCCGGCGGTAATCGTATTGTTCTGTATCTGACTTTGTAACGCTATTTTT
Source organism: Stegastes partitus (assembly GCF_000690725.1). Classification (NCBI taxonomy): domain Eukaryota; kingdom Metazoa; phylum Chordata; class Actinopteri; family Pomacentridae; genus Stegastes; species Stegastes partitus. The sequence goes on from NW_007577819.1 coordinate 248,362, forward strand.
CACACTGACGTCAGAGGTTGTTAATAGGCAGAAACGAATGAAGGCAGGAGGAAAGGGAGGGAGGGAGGGGAGGACTAGAGGGAGTCAAACAATTGTAAAGATGCAGAAGAGGAAGGAGAGGAGGGAGACGAGGCGACACAGAGCGAACGGGGAGGATTTGACCTAGAGGGATGGAAAAAGGCTGTCAAGGTTGCTAAATACGGAGCAAAGAGGGAAGAGAGCAGGACGAGAACAGAGACGAGAGGAGATCAGAGGGAAAAGAGAGAGGGGGGAAAGAGAAAAGAGCGAAGGGGCATTGAAGAGGCATGTAGGAGAGAGAGGAGGAACAAAGAGTGGGAATAGTGCGACTCAGAGGGACAGGGAAAGGCTGTCAAGGTCGCTAAACAAGCAGCAGAAACAAGGACCTGAAGGGATTGGCTGCAGCGCCGAACAGCAGTGACCTGTTAGTCATGGTCACACACACCAGCACACAAACAAGGAGGGGAAGTTCAAATAGAAACGAACCGACTGGCAAAGCAGAGATGACAAAGATATAACGTAGGAATGTTTTAACCTCTCTCTAAACAGCAGAAAGAATCGAGGAAGGAGTTCTTTGCAGTCCCGAAATTAAATTTAATGAGCTTATCGTCTTCTCTCCTCCGAGCTAAACCGATGTGGGTCGAATTTTGTGTTTTTGTAAAAAATGTGCCACCGGAAAAAAACAAAAAAAACACAGAACGCCACTGGGAGACAACACGTGTACAGACAGTCGGGATGATAACCTGCCTGTCAGTCGGCGAAGAGGGAAAAACGCGACACACAGGTGGATGGTGTGTGTTAGTGTGTGTTAGTGTGTGTGTCGCTGCCCTCGGGGAGAACAACATGGCACAAAGCAGCAGTCACCTGTGTGTGTGTGTTAGTGTGTTAGCCTGCGCCTCGGGGCATACAAAGGTAACGGCAGAGTGGCAAAAAGCAGCACCACAGAGTTGGGAATATTTTAGCAAAAAATCAGGTGTCGAAGCAGCACATGTACACACAAACACAAAAGTGGACGAGCTTTCAAACAAACACAGAGGACGTTTACGGGGAATTTATGTTTCTAACGCCTGTGATTAGTTTCACTTCCTGTTTCATATCATACAACACGGAGCAGGTGTTGGCCTCGACATGAGCAGCGTTTCATTTCGCCTGCAGCTCGTACCGATTTAGTCAAACTGTAGCACGTAGCATTCGACAAAAAACGACTGATTGTGAAAAATCTCCCTCGCCTACAATGCAACCAACAACAGCGACTTGCAGGACTTAATAACACCTTTGCAGACATTAAACTACCACACGGACTTTTCCCCACCAGAGGAACTCTTAGCCGGCGTGATTTGTATACTCTAATATTACAAGCTTAGGTATATTAATTTAATTTTTGCTACTGAATTACATCTTACTTTTATGACTAACTTCATCACCGTGACTTATCCTACTGTGTGAGTTAAATGGTTCAGGAGGTATGAGATAACTTTTGATGTATGTTATTAAAGTTATATAGCTATTGGAAAGAGGGGAAAGATGTTCAGAATATGACCAAATTAGAAAGAAAAAAACACCAGCTTTGACTGATGCACAGATAATGTTATGAATCCAACAGAAAAACCAGGAGAACAAACTCATACTGTAGCAGCAGTGAAGTTTTGCAACAGAATCTGGTCCGTTAGCATCGTTTATCTTTGCGAAAACGATCAACATCTACGTTTTTCGCTTTGCAATGACTTTCAGATGCTACATGGTAGCCAAGCTATTGTTCAGTCATGCTTTTCAAAACCAGGAACCAACCAAGCCTGATGCAGCATAGCGCAAAATAAGATGACTCAGCAGTTTTATATTGCATGTTATGGAACACAGCATGCGGTATGTGTTGCAAACTTCATTTGTCAGTACAAAGTGATCTTATTTCTGTTGTCTGGGGCTCTGTAAGAGTAAATACTAGTTCCATTAAAGGTCATTAGCCATGTTTGTAATGAATGCAACCAAAAACTTACATTCTTAACTAAACTACGTTAAAATCATAGACTGTATAAAAGATGGACGTAGCAACCGGCCCTGAAAAATGAAGCCAACCCGGAAGTGTCAAAAACCTGCAATATCACTACGTCTGCTAGTCCTGGCTCCAAAAAGCCCTGGCTCCCATAGAAATGAATTGGAAAAGAAGTGATCATAGATCATGAAATACAGCATTCCTACAGCTCAGGATTTTTTTTTAAAAATTAGTTTTCATGGTCAAGTCCAGAGATCAGGTGGTCAATCTGAAAATAAATCAATACTGAATTTTTAAAAATCGTCAAAATTTTGCGGGGCAAGGGGCGTGGCTGGCTTGATTGACAGTCGGCAGCGACCATACAGACGAAGCGAGCAGAAGGCGGTAAATGTGGGCGGGCAGAGAGGGCCCGCCTCTCAATCCGTCTGACCAATCGCTGCTCCTATGGCTCCGCCCCCCTCCGACGATTTTTGCGTCACTGGCTCCAAAAATCCAAGATGTCAACCAGGAAGTAGCAAAACCCTGGCTTCATTTTCTCAGTGCAGAAACCAACGGGTGACGTCACGGTAGCTACGTCCATCTTTTATACAGTCTATGGTTAAAATGTTAAGTCAAGTCAGCTTTGTTGTCAGTTTTGCCGCATGTACAACATACAGAGAACTGAAATATTTCAAAGCCCCACGGTGCAAAATGAACATAGAAAAAAAAAAAGTATGAAACTGTAAATATAGCAAAAAAGAAAAAAAAAATAGAAAAAAAGTAGAATATAGCTATAAACAGGACATAGATAATAAACATAGAACGGAATTCTGACAAGAAACAATGTACGCTTTGAAAGAAATTTTGCATTGAAGAGTAAGACTGATGTGGTAGGAAAGGCTTCCAATTAGCAGGTAATATAAGAGTAAGATGTAAGGCAACAACTTTCAGGTAGGAGACTGGAGACTGTGCTTCTTGTCACACCCTTAATTTTTAAACTTTGGTTTCATCTTCACTCTTTGTAAACTTCAGGTTTTCAGTCGCAGTTTAGTCTGACTTCCCAAATGTAGACTGTGGGTATAAATCTGCCTTCGGTCGTGTATTTCTCGAGGCATTCCTTCCGCTTCTTTAAAAAAAACTCCCCTTCACTACAAAAAGTAGCCACATCCAAGCAGCAACCTACGTGCTGAAAATGTTCATTTCTATTTATTTACATGTTAAATCTGATTTTACGACAGTTGCAGAACCAAACCCACTTGGAAACGCACCTTGGATAAGCTCAGACTTCGTCTCGCATTACTCTAACAGCCGTGGATTTGACACTTTTTCTTCACTCGTGCAACAGCATGACCACTGTTATCAATCAGTTCCACTTCACGCCAGCTTCTGTAATACGTTCACCTCATCATAATCCAAAGATCTTTAACGTCAGAGGAGGAACTTGCTGTTTTGTTTTTGCTCCATTGAGCGCTTTAGTGTCTTTCAACTCGTTGTTTCGGTTTTACAGCCCATCTCTTTACTGCACTTGTTTAGTTTTACTGCCTCATTTCCAGTGGCAGCAGGTGTTCCTTTCATCCAACTGTACTGTAACCCCCAACAGCACCAAAAGGCAGAACATCATCGCAGCTGATGAGGCTTTCTGTGGTTTGTGGAGACTAAAAGGAAGGTGAATATTTGACTTATATTCAACATTGGCTTTCGTTCAATTTCCAGCACAAAGTGGGGAAAAATCAAAACAATTAGTAAAAAAAAACCAATCCCTCAACATTTCTCTGATGCCTGTAGCCCAAAAAGTGTTATACCCAGAGACTTTCTTTTTTTTTCCCGTCGGTCATGCCTCATTGTGCAAAGGGGATATTTAAGGCTAGAATCCACTGCAGCCTTCACAGTGATAATATTCAATTTATACTCGCTAAAACTTTGGTGATGATTACCACTCCCTGTCTTTTGGAGTCGGAGTTTATGGAAATATAAGGTCCTTGTTTGTTTTTTTTTCTCCTCCCAAATGAGCTCCATTTCATAACAGCACCAGCAGCTCTGAACCAGAAAATGAGCCCACAGCCTTGGAAAATGTGTTTTATTCCAGGCACTGTACATCTAATTGATTTATTTACACTAAAAAAGCAGTTGCCAATTTCTGCTGAATGTTTCATGTTGTGTCTTCTGCAGTCTGCTCTTTGAGGACTTGGCAGCACTATCAGCTTTCTTATCATTGTCCCTGTTGGCAGAATAAATCAAATTGTTATGAAACAGGATTGGCGCGGCGTTCAGGGATGACCAGAAATAACAGTCTGACTTTGAGGACGATTGTAGAAATAAAAAAATAAAAAAATCGCTAATGGAAACTGAGCTATACGGTTATATTCGAATGTATTTATGACAAACACCTCCCCGTCTTCCTTTCTCTGCCTCTGTTTGTCACTGACATGCAAAAAGAAAAAACCCTCGCGCACACACAGCCACAGATTTGAGTGTGTCTATCAGAAGCGTTATCTCTGCATTGCAGACTATTAAACATTGATGTGTTGTTATTGTAACAGCAGCAATCTGGATCATCCAGGCTGAATGACCCAAAATAAAAACACTTTGGATTGCGACAACAGAGTCTCTGATAAACAACTGTTTTGTCTGCAGTGAACAATTAGAGCAAGCTTTGCTGGGACCCATTTTGGTGCAAAATAATCTTTTTGGGAAGTTATTGTTTCTTTTTAGAACCCTTTTTTTGGAAACTGGTTTGTATGAGCAGGATGGAAATTTGGAAAAAGCTGCAAACAAGACCCACAAATTACCTGATTATTCACAGCAATTACAAACAGGCAATCTGAAAATCAGCTTCTTTCCTCTCCTTTGTCACTGTTTGATCATCAGCCACTAACGTTTAATACATCTCAGAATAATTTCATAGCAAAGTCGTGCTTTTTCTTGGACCTGCTGTGCCCCAGTCCTGCCTCGTCTTTCTCATCTCCACTTCAGTTTGTGAACAAGTTCTTGCTTTTCCCAGACGTCTGTGGAGATTTTATGTTCTGCAACCCACAGAAAGTTAAAATACTTCTGTAACAAGATAATTGATTATCCCTGTCTTTTTTTTTTTTTCTCGCCACATCTGCTGCCACGAGGTTTGATGCTATTTTCGTGCAATGTTGGCAGAGTGGAAAGAAGAGGAGAGAAAACACACTTGCTCTAACTTGAGGAGGTGTTTAGCGTTACAGCTTGTAGTCACTTCAGATAAACTTGTTGTGTTGATTAAGCACAGCATTCAAATCACCTCCCTAACATTGGCTAGGTCCCTCTCACGATGCCAAAATGGCTGTTACCTATTGAGGACTGGACTCCACAGACCTCTAAAGGTGTCCTATTGGATCAAGGTTAGCACCAATTTCTTTAAGGTGCAAGGTGGGGCCTCCATGGATTGGGCTTGTTTTTGAAGCAGATGCCACAGATTCTGCATCTGGAGGCTGAGAAAACCCCTTGAACTATTTTTTAGGTTCCTCAAACCATCCCTGATCTGTGTTTGCAGGGTGGCAGGAGGCTGAAAGAGGCACGAAGGGGTGTGCTTGATCTGCCCCAGGTGTCAAAGTAACATCCACATGAATGCAGGACTCAAGGTTTCCCAACAGAACACTGTCCAGAACATCAATGTTATCAATGTTATACCCCGGTCTAAGGGAACCTTTGACATAACATGAATTTGCTCCACACCAGTCTTTCCACCGCAAAGAAGGCCAGCAACAAGACAAGCCAGGTATCAAAATGAACAGTTTCTTTTATTTGTGCAGTAACGAGGGGGACGTAGGCCAAAATAACAAACAAAACACACTCTACATTTGCCCTGACTTCCCTGAAAAAGAAAAAAAAAGCAAATTAAAGACAATATATTAACTACCTACCTAATAAACAAAAAAACAGGAGAAAAAGGGTTTAAAAGAAAAAGGCCTCTCCCTCCTACTCTGCTCTCTATCTACAATATTTACAAAGATTCACAAAAAGACACGGAACCTGTAGCACACGGCTACGACTACAAAAAAGCTACTGCTGCATCCTCCTGCACTACAGTCGCGATGGCATGCTGGCTTTCTCTGAGGTGGCGAGGCTGGAGGTGAGGAGGACGAGTGCATCTGGCGGGCTGTTCAAATAGCAGATGGACCCGCCCTCTGACCAATTGCGTGGCTGGAATCAGGCGAGGCAGCAGGCAAGACAGCCAATCCAGGGTCACCACCTGCTCCTAATCCATTCACTGAAAAACCGCACACACACTGAGGAGAGAAGCAAGCAGCAAAACACAAAAACACTATAGAAGACCATCCATTATCTATACACCGCTTCATCCTCACTAGGGTCGCGGGGGGGCTGGAGTCTATCCCAGTCGACTTAGGGCGAAGGCAGGAGACACCCTGGACAGGTCACCAGTCTATCACAGGGCTACACTTAGAGACAGACAACCAAGCACACTCATATTCACACCTATGGACAATTTAGAATCACTAATTAACCTCAACATGTTTTTGGACTGTGTGGGAGGAAGCCGGAGAACCCGGACAGAGCCCACGCTGCACGGGGAGAACATGCAAACTCCACGCAGAAAGATCCCGGTGCCCCCATCGGGACGCGAACTGGCGACCTTCTTGCTGCGAGGCAACAGTGCTAACCAACTGCACCACCCTGCAGCCCACTATAGATGACCCACAGGGTCATAACACATCTTCTTACCACAGTACAAAAACAATATTCACCGACAGATTCGCACACCAATGGTGGCAGAGCTGCCATGCAAGATGCAACTGGAAGGAACTTCGGGTTCAGCATCTTGTTTAGGGGTTTAGAGACGCTTATGTACCTGTAGGTGTATGTGAACAGTGAACCTTGTGATTGGTGGACTACCAACTCTACCACCTGAGTCATGGCATTGTAGGGGCTCTCTGCAGTGGACGGAAGTCTGCATGGACACTCTGCATCTATCTGTGCCATCTAGTCTACACTGTTTCTGACACCTTTCTATCATGTGGTAGCTCGTCTGTGGGTTCCACATGTTCATCATCAAGTTTTAGGTGCCCATGAGCCTGTCACCAGTTCATCGGCCATCCTTCCTTGAACCACTTTGGTACTTACCGCTGCATGCCGACAGCAACACCTGCTGTCTAGGAGACGCTCTGACCCAGTCGTCTACCATCACAATTTGGCCCGAGTCAAAGTAGCTCCGGTCCGTATGCCACCTATTTTTCCTGCTTCAAGCATAATTTTCAACAAGTAACTGCCTAATACATCCCATCTCTTGACAGGTGCAACGGTAACAAGATCATCAATGTTTTCCACTTCACCTATCAGATGTTGTAGCTGGTGGGTGTAAATGCAACCAGATGATTGTTTCTATAGCATTAGCCGAATCAAGTGATGAAAGACTTGAGAAAACTGAAGAGCCATTTCGTTATTTTACAAATACACATCACGTTGCCCTTTGTGACTTAAAAGTTTGAGAGAATCATGCTAGTATTGAAATCAGATGTATTGCATTTTGTTTTTGGAGATGTATTTTAGAAAGCCAGGCTTACAAACTGGAGGGAGATACCAACCGTCAGGGGACATGAGTGTCAAACTAGGGATAGGCTGTTTTTTTAGTTTGAAGTGCATCTCACCTGGAAAGTGCACAGAGCCAAAAAAAAAAAAAAAAAAAGCTGCAGTAAAGTCTGACAGTTTCCAGCAGCTTTGATCTTGGGGAAATTTCCGTTTCCTATATTTGCATGACATTAAAGCAAGTCGGGATCAAGTCGGACAGAAATCTAACCAGCATGCGTCGTGCAGCGATGGCCGGTAATCGATTCTGCACCGGTTTGGCATAAAGGGAGAAGTTCGGATCCTTTCAACTTTCTTTCAAAGTTTTGTTTTTGCCCACTGTGATCAATCGCAAAATCAGGATACGTGCTTCTTCTGCTCAAACAACATCCACACTCGTAAACCGTCGCTGCACATATGAGCTTTCCCAGTAGAACACATTTAAATAACAACAACTGATGAATGATGGATAACACTGAAGCAATTCAGATGCTACTTTCCTCCTGAATTCTAAAACCAAACCTAAAAACCAGTTAGCATTAGCGGCTACGTTGTCAGTTGCCAATCTCTGCATAAAAGCAGGTGAGCTCGTCGGATTATTGGCTGTGGAAAGATACCAACTTTGTTGGATGCAACTCGTCTAATTTCAGCGTTGGGGGAGGTAATTACAGAAGCAACGGTGTCATTTATTGGGAACTTTCACCTGTCTTTTATTAACTCTGTGCAAGTCTCATACTAAATTACTTGAATATCCCTTTCGGTTTTCTTCCACAGGTGTCCTGGTGGGACCACTGAGGAAACCTGACAGACAAATTTAAAGCGTATGTGCGAACGTCTCTCCATAGTGGAATTAAGGAATTACTACTGGTCGGTTTAATTCAGATGAGACTCGTGCCCTCTCTCTCTCTCTCTCTCTCTTCAATATGTGTGTGTCAGCAGCTCACTCAAGCAGGATAATTCAGTTCTCACTCTGCGGATAAGGACTTCTATCCAGCTTTAGTCTGTCACAACATTTGTTCCACATTTAAATTAGACTGCTGCAGTAGGATGATTGCATATAGATTTGCAGGGAAGGGGGGGGGGAAAGAGGGGAGGATATGAGGGAGACACGGGGCAAAAGAAAGGAAAGAGCGAGAGAGAGAGGAGAGGAAAAACACAGGGGAGGAGGAGAGAGGAGACACAAAGGAACAGTGCTACTTTTCGTTGCCAGAAACATTCAGTACAATCAACTCGTGTTGTTTCACCATCAGTCTGGTCCCCATGACAACTGTCCTGGATTCTCACGCAACAACACACATTCATTATAAATGGGCTGGAAGTCAGACGTACGCGTGTAAAACTGCCAAAAAACTACGCAAATGTACTGATTCGGTTCAGCTCCAAATCATAATTGGCAGAAACACAGAGTAACAGGTTAACATGCTGGAGCCACGTTTCCATGGTGAGTTTTAATGTACTGCAGCTGGAAAAGTTAGTGGGAAAAGTTTATACGCTGACATGAAAGAATCACAACAGTTTGCCTGATTTACAATCATTCCTGAAGCCCGCTATCCATGTTTTTGATGGCCAAATTTTTTTATGTCAGCTGGCAAACTGTTTATGCTTCTTCTTGTCTTTTTTTTTTTTTTTTAGTCACAATTATCGCTGCCTATAGCTCCACCTTCTCATGACACGACACAGCCCAGCTATTCACACCAAACTGGTTAATAGAATCAGAATCAGAATCAGCTTTAATGGTCAAGTACGTACACAACATACAAGAAATTTAGTTTCGGCTGTTGGTGTCGCCCTAGGAATTTGCACGAATAATAGAAATAGGAAAATTAAAAAATTAAATAAAATAAAGTAAAATAACTAAAGAAAGAAAAGAATAAAATACAATCAATATTAATAAAAAATAAAACAAGATAATAAGACAAATATATACAAGAATTTACACATCTAGTAGAAAAAGGTATATGTACATTAGTGCAAAATGGAAGTGCAAATAGCAGTTGTGGCTTGGAGTGGCTCAGCTGTTCAGTAGGGTTATGGCAGTGGGATAAAAACTGTTTTTGTGTCTGGAAACAAGCCTAATTTACATTTTCTTTCATTTTCTTCTCTGTTTTTGCAGCATTTCAAGAATTCACTACAAATTTGTTTGATATCTATGCAGAAACATGGCTTGGTTCACTGTAAGAACATAATTTGAAACACAAGAGCGGCTCCGTTCTGGCTCATTTTGACCCTTACATACTGTTCATGTTTATTTCCAGAATTCCCTCATAGTGAGTATCCGTACCAATGTTTAAACTACAGATTTATTTAGAATGTCTAAATAGCCGATGTCAATAAATGTAAAATAAAACTACACATAAAACATGACATGTACAGTTTTTAGAGTTCCTAAAACCACCATTTTCCTCGACTTGACCCACACGGGGAGATCTAAAATCCATCTCAATGGATACACGGGTCAAATTTGACCCAAAACAGCCTCAGTGCACACAAATATGTAGCACCTCTACAAAAGTGTAAAATTTTAAAATATGTTTTAGGAAAAGTCATCAAATTTCAGGCTGAAAGAAAAATGTTTATGGTATTGTTACTGCTGTCAAATGTCAAAACGGATCAATATACGGGTCAACACTTGTGCTCTGGTCATTCAGCACCACAGAAGACGTTGTCATGGTGGCTATTTACTATCAAGCCCCCCCACAATGATATCTGCTAACATGGAACTGCCTGTACTCCGGGTGACTGCTTCCCATGTTTGTTGAAAGCGTGAATTGTGTATCGTCAAGTAGAATGGCATCGCCAAATATGAAATACTGGGACAAGGAACATCAGGTCAGGAGCACCAGGAGCATTGTAGGTGATGTCTTCAACATTCATGTGGTTGTGTACTATGAATTTGTCCCTCACAGTCAGACTGCAATGTCCACCGATGAGACTATTCAGCACAAACAGCCTAAACTGTGGTGCTGTAAATGCTCCAATGCACTGTACGCCTTGTTACAGCATGGTGATGGAGTTTTTTGGGGGGCTATAACAATCCAATCATCGCTCTCCACCAACACTACCTCCCTGTCACTTCTTCCTCTTCGCCAAAATGAAATCCAGCTTGAAATATTGTTGTTAGGAGCATAGACTGTATAAAAGATGGACGTAGCAACCGGCCCTGAAAAATGAAGCCAACCCAGAAGTGTCAAAAACCTGTAATATCACTATGTCCGCTAACTGCTGGCTCCAAAAAGCCCTGGCTCCCATGGACTTGAATTGGAAAAGAAGTGATCACAGGTCACGAAATACTGCATCCCTACAGCTCAGGATTTTTTAAAAATTAGTTTTCATGGTCAAGTCCAGAGATCAGGTGGCCAATCTGAAAATAAATCAAAACTGAATTTTTAAAAAATCGTCAACATTTTGCGGGGCAAGGGGCGTGGCTGACTTGATTGACAGTCGGCAGCGACGATACAGATGAAGCGAAAAGAAGGCGGTAAATGTGGGCGGGCAGAGAGGGCCTGCCTCTCAATCCATCTGACCAATCGCTTGCGTCACTGGCTCCAAAAATCCAAGATGTCAACCAGGAAGTAGCAAAACCTGGCTTCATTTTCTCAGTGCAGAAACCAACGGGTGACGTCACGGTAGCTACGTCCATCTTTTATACAGTCTATGGTTAGGAGACACCCCAGATGGTGCTTGACATGTCAACGCAGCAGAACTTTTGAGAAACCTTGCAAGCGCTGCAGGAGCACTGGAAGCTGAGTATCACTGCACAAGGAGTCAATCTTGATGGGGATGGAAGCCAAATGTAAATGTGAAGATTTTACCATGAGCATAAACAGATCTGACTTGTCAAGTGGCTTTTGTGTTTAACTTTATATATCACTTAGTAAAATCCTACAGTAAGCTTTTATGCTCCTCTAAAACTAACAGGCTGCTGTTGAAATGTAGTTTACACTGGGTGGTTCAGCAGGTGGATATACTGAGGACACACTATGGTGTTGTAAAAGCTCCAGATAAATGTATGCTTTTATCTGGAGAAGCACAAAGTGGAAGCTTTTTTTTTTTTTTTTTTTTTTTTACTGTTGAATGTGTTCTTACTAAATACATTATAAAGCCATCCGCTGTTCTTTCCAGAGCCGGAAGCAAAATGTGTTCTGGGTGAGAGAATGCACTCGGTATAGGCAGAATGTGTGTCTAAGTGTAGGTGTCTGTCATATCCAGCGAGGGAATCTTTTCCTGATCTCCCCATCTCTGTTTCTGTCCCACCCACACTTCCTCTGTCTCCCCCCCATCCCTCCATCTCTAAGTGATGGTGACAGTTGTTCTTTTTAAAGCAGAGTGGATCAGAACGCAGGCGGAGCGGCCGTTAATTATGGATGGCCTGTTTATCCTCCCAGGAGCAACCGGAGAGGAAGAGATCCATTCTAACTCCGCCGGCTAATGCCTCCGCCGCGCTAATATGACACGAGTCCACGCGGTGATTCTGCGAGTTAACACCTCAAAGCAACAACCCGGCTCACCTCTGCTCAGCTCACAGCCGGCAAACCCAACATTTATCCACTTAGAGGCCATGCACTGGAGCCAATCAGCAGCTAAAACCCAATTAAATTCCAACAACAATGAAATAAATACAGGAACAAGACGATATTACTTGTATATGAGCATTTCTACTCATAACTGAATCAGTCCAGCACCACAAGATTTAATCCACACAATCTAAACTAATACTTATGTGTAGTTTAGGTTTATTTTTCTTCTGATATTTCTTAAATGTTTGCAGTACCTACTTAACCAATGTAACAATGCACATTTCCCTACTGCAAGATTAATAAAGGCCATGCCATGGGATTTCTTGCCAGTTTTGAAGAATTTAATGTAGCGTGTTGACCCTTATAGCTGGAAATGTTGTTGTTGTTGTTGTTGTTGTTTTTTAATCTGTTGATTTTTTTCCTCCCATCAAGTAACTGTTTTCTTCTTTTTTTAAATCCTCACAGCCCAGAATGACCTTTAAATACCTAGTTTACAATCTGGTACTAACAGTAAAGACAGCAATGGGACACAGTAGGGATGAGTTATGTCTGAAAACGATGTGAAAAAGTACTTATTTTCAGTCCTTAAAGATAATTATTGATCATTTTAGTATAAATTTAAGCACCTGAGCCAATTTATCAAATTACACGGTTAACAATTTTTAATGTTAACACTAAAGACAATAATGAAAAACACAAAAATAAGTACATTTACACACACAAATCAAAAATAAATCCCCTCTTTATATTCACTAAATAAGGAAATCTCATAAAAGCCAGAGGTGATAGGACCCCACACCAACCGCTATGCAGTGAAGTGAAACTCGCAAACATTTTATTGAACAATTTTCTTATTGCTAATGATGAGGTGACTGTCGTCTGTAAATGTTGTTACTTTTTTGTTGTGCAGGGTTCAGATACAGTCAAAAGCTCCAGAAAAAAAAAGCTAGTTAGTGTCGCTAGAGTTTAGAAAAATTCACAACTATATGTTTTTAAGGCTAAAAAAAAGAGCTTCAACATTCACTTTATATGATTTGCACACAGAAAATCAAATTCTCCCTTTTAAGAAAGTGGAAGTATTGAGTATCCTGCACTTTTGCTGGATAAATGATTTGTTAATTTTCTGCTTGTGTACAATTTGACTAATTTCTGCTCTACCGTCTCTCTTAAAGTCTCTTTTTAATGAATTCATTTATGACTTCGGACTCCAGAAAAACCCGTCATGAAACTGTCTGAGCTTCATCTGACACCAGTGATCCATATATACTGTACTTTTGTAGCTGCTAAAAGTGAATAGCATATATTTTTACATGAATCTATGCACAATTTTACACAAGAAGAGTCATTTTTGCTGATATTGTGTCCAAAATTAATCTTATTTTATTATCAGATGTTTAAATTCTTGTATATATTTGTTATCTTATTTTATTTTTTATTATTTATTTATTTTCTTTCTATAGTTATTTTACTTTATTTTTATTCTTTACTCTCCTATTTCTGTTATTCTCCTTGCTCATTCTTTGGGCAACACCAACAGCCGAAACCAAATTCCTTGTATGTTGTCTACGTACTTGGCCATTAAAGCTGATTCTGATTGTTGCTGTCAGGATTTGATCAAAACTAAATCTAGAAGAGTTTAGATCATGAATTTGAATATAGATGCATTACATCTACTTGGACATACCGTATAAAGTTTGCAAATAAAGTTGCAAGTAATTAAAATTCAGCAAACAAAAGCAAAAACACCACAGAAGAAAAAACTCCAGCCAAGTTTCATTTTGCTGGTTGGGGCTCCTTGTATTGTTTTACTTATATGTTTCGTATATTATTTTTTGCAAAAAACAAACAAGTACGGTTAGATAACAGATTCACAGAGAGCTTCCATAGCCTCCGACCTCAGTTAATCTGGGTTATTTTAACAAACTGAAATAACTGCTATTAGATCCGAGACATACTTGTCTTACAACCATTATTTACAGACTGTAAATTATCTGAGAAACGCATCAAAGCCTTTCGCAGCATAAAAGTGGAAAATAAGAAGTGATGAGACAGCTTCTCTCAGCTCACTCGTCACAGTCTGCAGACACTTCAGAGTGCAGGTCAGTTTTACAAAAGCGCCGCCACAGCTGGTGGAGATTCTGCGCGTTGCTCAGCACAGTGAGCGTCTGCTGCCTGAACCTGGATCCTTCACACACCAACAAGTAAAGAACTAAAGCTACTGTAGTTAAGAGCAGACAGACAACACGGCTCATCCATAATTCAGTCATTGGAAAACTCTTACCTTGTGTGTCTCTGCAGCTATCTTAAATGGGACATACTCTGCTTACTGCCGGCTCCATATTTTTATTCTGGGACTCCACTAGAGTAGCTTTGCATGATTCAGTTTTTTATTTTTTTAAATCCTGTTTTATCGTTTACTGGCTCTTTATTCAGTGTCTCAGTTCTTCCACTGTCTGAAACAGGCTGTTGAAGCTCCAGGCTCTTCAGGCCCCACCTCCCTAAAAAGCCCTCTTTCTTCTGATTGGCAGGTTTTGTGGAAGCCTTGGCTTGTGAGCAACACTTCATCCTCCTGCCAGTATGGAAGTACAACAATGTTTTGTTCTTGATTTCAAATATGTATTTCATGCATCCATGCCGACATGCTTGAGGCCGAATCCAAACTGGAATATGAGCACGGACGTTAGCGTCAACAGAGATTACAGCAGGAGGTCGGACTGATAAAAGCAAAATGTAAAGGAAACCAGTCAACAAAAAATCTGATCATTGTGGACTAATGAAGAACTTGTTTTGCCCTGATCTGATAATTTCATAGTTAGTACTGGCTGAAGCTGAGTCCCAGTCAGATGTTGTGTTCCTACACTATACACAGTTCAAGTATTGTAGCTTAGCTGTAGTATCGTGTTGTGCCACCAGGTGGTGTTTCTTACTGTTTAACACTAAGGCAACCAAAGGAGGTGGGCAGTTCCATGTTTGCAAGCAGAGCGCTCTGTGGGGATTTAATTAGTGAAGGGGCACCATGACAAAGTCTTCAGTGACCCTTAATGACCTCCGACTAGGACGCATACGTTAAAACAAGTTTGAATCGACTAAGACAGCATTCCTACACCCTAGTGGTCTGTATGACAGTCCTTATTGCAGCTTGTGTCACACTTAAAATAGCAACATCGGCACAGAATAAAGATCCAGCAGTTTGTAATACAAATCAATGCATCATCGATTGACAATGCTGCAGGATCAAGTTTGGGTTTGTGCTGATACTGATCGGGTATCTTTGTAAGCTTCCTGGAATTAAAGTATGCAACAAACAAACTGAATATTTCCTTCACAGGTTGCGTTGCAGTGGTTGCGTTGTAGTGGATGCGTTGTGGCCACTCTAACGGGGTGGAAGTGGCCGGAACACGTACAGGCAGCATTTGGCTGCTAATGTCAGTTTAGGACAGCGGTCACAGTACTGTTTACATTGTTGATGCGGCGGCAGTGGCGGCGGCGTCGGGGTGAATATTCGATTCTCAAAATTAAATTAGGTGCGCACCTAAAATGCTGTCAATAATTTCCACCACAGCCTCCATAATTACACCGGGAAAGAGGTAGAAAAAGGCACGCAATAAAAACAACAACAACAACAACAACAACAACTAAAATACCCCCCAGTCACTGAGATGCAGATTTGCATGGGACTAGTATTATCACAGGACGTCTGTGTTTGGTGAATTATGGTTGGTAATTTGTGGTGGAATTTTTACTTTGCAAATCACAAACATGGCGCGTTCGCATGAGATTAAGATCACAGACATCCTACGCAATTACTAGAAATTACCACTGGTCCCGAGGTAATACTAATCCTGTGCGAATAGGGCTTAAGATGCCAAGGGATGCTTCCTCTCAGTTGAGTTGTTCTAAGGTATCTATTGCAGCGAGGGCTAGCACACATCAAACAAAACTGCACGACTAGACCTCTTTAGCAATGCTAGTAGCTTGTCCGTGCAAAAATTTGTCTGTGAGAAAATTTTATTTGCTTGGTTGCCATCTGCACTTTTACCTGGTTTGCCACCTCTGCAAGGGAACTACTGCATGCTGCTATTCATCACATATTTTCCTCTATTGCTCAATCACACAGTATCCCACCATTATGGTTCTGATATTACCAGATTCCAAACAATCTGTCCGACACAAATATGACAAGATATCTCTACAACCAGCATTTTATGGTGAGATATACGCTAAAACGCAATTTCAGAAGAGGGAAATATTTTTTCCTTGATATAAAGGCCTGCATTAAAAATGTACAAGTACTATCAAATCAAATGATGGAAGATCTGGACAGCCTGAACTGTACAGAAGAAAACAAGATATAGCACGTATGGCTAGCTCTTATAATGTCCAAGAGCACAGTAGTAAAAGTAAGTGGATTACACTAAAAGTAGCAGGGTTACGTTTGAGTTGAAGTCTTGTATCTTGACAGCAAATACAGCAAACTCCACCTGTTTGCTCATATTTTACAGCAACCTTTAAAATGAATACGTCTGTGAACTCAGAGTTTCATTTTGATGCATGCGACGCAGTGAAAAGTCCCAAGTTTCCAGTGATGATGATGCAGCATCCCCGAGGGAACAAACTGCAAAGAGCAAATGTCAGTGTTGTGAATGCAGACAAATTAGCAGCTACACTCGGAGCGCGTGCTGCCTGAGTTCATACATCCGTCTTGCTGTATCTGTAAAAAAAAAAAAAAAAACGTACTCATGTGACTCAGCTAGATATAGCCACATCAGTCTGAATATCTGCCTGTGTAAACAAATTCTTTTTCAACATGTGGTGCCAGACTGAGAAGTCTTGCTCGGGGTTTTAAGATGAATGTGTTTCTCTGAGAGCTCCTATCTCATCCTCAAAGCCCCAAACCAATCACTCAGTCCTCTGATGGCTCAGGCTCATTTAGCTCTTTCCCGATTGGTTCTGAAGGCAAGAAAAGCGCTGGGATTGCCCCAGTGGGAGGTTGGGAATTGGAGTTCTGAAGTTCTTTATGTGTTTCTCTTAATTTCCTCAAACTCTTTTAATGTTTGTCTATATTTAATGCGTGTGTGTTTATGTGCATGATAACTCCTCTCAGTGTGTGCGCAGTCGACTGAGTAACCGAGTGTAATCAAGAGTGTTTTTTACGAGAGCTGGTGTGTGAGTGTATAAAGAAGTTTTTAATTAGCTCATGTTGCAACATATTGTGGCAATATGTGGTCGACGGAAAAGCAGATGTTTATTGTTTTTAACAGTTTAATGACTGTGATCTCTGCCAGTGCTGCACGTTGGAAAGTTTTCTCTCTGGCGTCTGCAGCCGGAGTCTGACAAAAGAAGAGTCGACCAACTCCTGGGTTTCACTGTGGGCATGAGGACACACAGATTGATGCCCATATCCAGCTCAGTGAGAATCACATTAACCCTCTGAACCCTGAGCAGTTTGTGGGCATTTCTACACTCCTGTCACTTTTTTTTTTCCCCTCTCTCTGTGGGCTCATTTTTCCACTGCAATATAAAGTCCTGCACCTCTGTGGAAACAGCACAGAAGGAGAGAGGACTCAGAGATGCTTTTAGTGCTGCAGGACAGTTAAAATGCCATGAATCACAATAAAATAAAGAAAAATAAAGTCAAGTATCTGTAATCATTTTACAATTCAATTCAATTCAATTTTATTTGTATAGCGCAGATTTACAACAACAAGTCACTTCATAGCGCTTAACAAAGGCAGAAACACCCAACAATCCAAAACATTTGGATTCCATATAAGCTTCAGCAGTCTGCAACAGTGGGAAGGAACCAAAAAAAACCTCCGACTGGTTGGGTGGATGTAGGATGAATTATACAATTTAGTGTACAGGTAAACAAGTTATTCGAAGTTATTGTCCTTTTGTTCCTTCATTTCAAATGGACCAATGAAATATTCCATTTTGTGGTTGGTGGAGGTAACAGGAGGCATCATGGTGGGATGCCTCCATTGGAGTGTCCAACATTTTTTCTAGACAAAAATGTCAACTCTACTTGCTGTAGATGCTACGATTTACATTTTTACAATCTCTACAAACTCTCTTTTTTGGTTTTTTTTTAAACGCCATTCTGTTATTCAACTCTAGACAGATGTTTCACCATGCTGAACGTATCCTTCAACAACTCTGTATAGTGTTTTGTGAGCTATGCTGCAGTTATTTTATTGCTCAGCTATGCTTTTTTCTCTTCTTTTTACTTCCTACTGGCTCCTTTTGTAAATATATGCATACAGACTTATTTGTCTTTTTATACATTTGCACCACTGGCGCTGTCTTTTAATTTCATTGTACCTTGTGTATGATGATAATAAATGCATTCTATTCTATTCTATTCTATTCTATTCTATTCTATTCTATTCTATTCTATTCTAACGCTGCCTGCAGTTCAGCTGAAAAGTCTCTGAATTACTGTCACATGTTGGTTGTAGTTGAGTCAGTTGTAGATTTTCAGTTACGCTGAAGAACGCAAAACGTTTTATTTTTTGTACAGAATCTGGTCAAACTGTTTCTAATTGGCGATTTATTTATTTATTTATTTATTTGTAAAAAGAGAAAGAGAATATCTTGATTACAAGCTTAAATTTAGCTAATTTTGGCAAAGGAAACACACATAATTAACTTGGGGACCATCTGAAAGTTGAAAACCTGATAATCGGTTCTGTTTTGACAGTTTCTGCCTTTGATAAATATGCAATTACTGTAATTTTTCAAAGCTAACATTCCCTAAGTAGATGTTTTTATAGGACCCGTGAGAAAACTATCACAGCAACAGGACATTTTACATACATGATTTATAAACACACACTATAGGTGTTTTATCCAGCTCAGTTCAGCAGAAAAGTGTCAGAAATGTCAAGATTAGCTCAAGGGCTGCTGTTGAAAAGTTGAAACACCAAAGTTTTTTCCCCCAGTTTTTACAGTTTCTGGCTCTGACAAATGGTGTAATTTTGTCGATATAAAATAAATAAATAAATAAACAACATTGCTTTCAACCATGCAGGGAGGTTTTGGATCCAAGAGGTTGAAGACAACTGCAATGTTTGTGATGCAGAGTAAATGTGTGATCAGTGTAATTCTCATGTTCTCCGGTCTCAGCATCTTTTCCTGTGATTTGCTTTCATCTAAATATTTTCCAGTGAGCTCTCAGTCATGAAGGTAGAAGCACCAGTTTATCACAGCTCACTATTAGTGCTCCACAAACACCATCTCACTCCGTTACTGTCGCCTTCAATCTTACGTGCATTCAAACTGAGCAATAACGTTGCAGAGATTTGCTTTGTGTTCCCTAAACGAAGTCGAACCCCAACAACGTGACAGTAAACATATTAATGTCCTTACAACATGAGCAACACAAGCGCGAGTGCACACACACACACACACACACACCTTTAGGACAGGAAGAGACCAGGAAGTGCCCACAGGCTTTAGCCAATCAGAGTGCAGCACACAGCAGGAAAATACCCCGAGGCCTGCCCACCACAAACACACACAGACACACACAGACACACACACACACACTTGTTCCTATAGGTTTGTTTGCCATAGCGCCTGGGGAGTAACACCAGTATAGAGAGGACACTGGGAAGGACTGCAGACACACATGGACACACACATATACGCACGTGCACACACCCTCACTCACACACACACACACACACACACTCTCCCACATGCACACACACACACACACTCACACATACACTTACACAGGGGAGCAGGATAAAAATACTGTGCTGACAAGTCAATTAATCAGATGTGAAGGTGCTGAGCAGAACAATCCTTTACAAGGCTGGAGTTCAAAAACACTGAGAGAGAGCGAGTGTGTGTGTGTGTGTCTGTGTGTGTGTCGGTGTGTGTCGGTGTGTGTGTGTGATAGTGAGGTTTCTATGCTTAATAACCTGTGTCATACGCTGTTGATCGGAACATTTTGAAGAAATAAATTGAACCTCCTAAATTGTTTTTTTGTGTGTGTTGAATGGGAGCAGTGCTACTTTTGGCTTTAAAGTTCCTCTATTTTAGTTTAAAGGTGGCGATCTGCTGCAGGAAGTCAGCAAAGACACAAGGTGGCGGTTGCAGCAACACCCCGTTATCGGCCCTTTCGTAATTCCAGTTCCTCTCATTCATTGTCTGTATAAGCAGCCATGTGATGCGTTGTAGTGTGGCAATGCATTTTGAAAGATTCGGCATCATGTTGCCAGCTCCTCGTTTAGCTTAAAGTTGAGGTTTTAGAAAGACATCAGTCTGGTTTTAGGATGAACCACAGTACCGAGACGGCACTTTTAAAGATTTTAAACGACATCAGGTGGAATTTTGATAACAGAAAACTTAGAGTGTTGGTTCTACTGGATCTAAGCGCTGCTTTTGACACAGTAGACCATCACATTTTATTAAACAGACTTAAGCACCTGGTCGGCCTCTCTGGTACTGTTTTTAACTGGTTCAGCTCCTACCTCACAGACCGATGTTTTTATGTAAGTATGGATACGTGTTCCTCAGGAACCCATAAAATTAGGTGTGGGGTTCCCCAAGGTTCAATTTTAGGTCCCATTCTTTTTAATCTTTACATGCTTCCTCTTGGGGACGTCATCAGGAGACATCAGTTTCCACAGTTACGCTGATGACACACAGCTGTACCCTGCAGTGTCTCCTGATGACACAGTGCCAATAGATACCCTTTTTAAATGCACTTTAGATATCAAGTCATGGATGGCAGCGAATTTCCTACAGCTCAACCAGGACAAAACAGAAGTTTTAGTTATAGGTCCTGAAGGCCAGAGAGAAAAACTTTTAGCAAATCTACAAGGTTTTAAACCAGCACATTCTGTAAAAAACCTGGGCGTGATTTTTGACTCAGAGCTGAATTTTATTCCACATATTAAAAACATAGTGAAGATAGGTTTTTATCATCTCGAGAACATAGCCAGAGTCCGCCCGTTTCTCTCTCAGGCCAGCACGGAGGTGCTAATGCTTGCATGCTTTTATTTCTTGCCGGTTAGATTATTGTAATGCCCTGCTCTCTGGTCTTCCCAAAAAGAGTATTTTAAATCTCCAATTGTTACAAAACTCAGCCGCTCGCGTGCTGACGAGGACCAGAGGGCGGGCTCACATTACACCTGTTTTAATGTCGCTGCATTGGCTCCTCGTCCGCTTCAGGATCCATTTTAAGGTTCTTTTATTAGTTTCCCATCTCCTAGACCCCACGATTGATTAGCACCGATATGCAAACCAACCACTGGTCACTATTGTATATATACACTGTCCCCTCCCTAGTCTTAGTCCATCTGTATGAAATGCTGTCTACCAATGTTCTGGGTCAGCTTACCTTCATGGACTCATTGCCTGTGTTCACTAGCTTTCCAAATGCCAGAACACCCATAAAACAACCCAATACAGCAAACTTGGGATGAGGACTATGAAGGAGTTTCTTTAACACAATCTAAACTGAACTGTTTTTGCAATGGAAGCGAAGGTTTCCACTGTCTCCACCATTCATCATATTGGTTCACATAATGTTCCGAATGAAAAGGTACATTTAAATTCAGATATTTGAAACATGGCAGTCGGTGTCTTCAGTGTTCTTTGCAGGTTTCATCCAGCGATATCGCACTACAAGGCTAGATGGTTGCTTTATACGTTATAAGGCAATACAATTCTTGAATCATTTTCCCCACAATAACCGTGTTTGCATTAAACTGTCTGCATGTATATAGCGCCTTTCTACCTTAGTGGTACTCAAAGCGCTTTACAATGTTTTTCTCATTCACCCATTCACACACACATTCATACACCAGTGGTGACAGAGCTGCCATGCAAGGCGCTTGCCTGCCATTGGGAGCAACTTCGGCTTCAGTATCTTGCCCAAGGACACATCAGCCACAGCCGCCACATTAGAGGTCAACTGAAAGAGTGATGGTTGCATCACCGCCAACATGCGGTATTTTTAAATACCAATAATCAGTCTGGATGATAATCAATGGATCCTTAGTTTCTTTGTTGACCTTGTGATATTTTCAAACTTGGACCATATACATACATGCATAAGAGGAAATGCATCCACTTCTATTTGACCTTGCTTCTCCACTCTACTACACCACTACTCTTGTGCAGTGCAGGTTTACTTTCATTCATTCCTTTTAAGTGGCAATCATGGTGAATAGACAGTTAGCTGTTGAGATAGCTTTGGTATAGGTATGACACTTAAGAGAAAAATAGTGACTTTTTCCCAGCCTTCTTAATATTACCTCGGAGAAGACGCAATTTTGTACTTACAAAGAACAAAAGAAGTCCAACAATTGGAGGCCAGAGGGAATGGAAGAGGTGTAAATCAACAGGCATCCACCTTACTTGGTGTTTGGTCAAGTTTAGGCACCAAAACTTCTTGGTTAGGTTTAGAAGAGGATCCCGGTTTGGGTTAAATCATTATGTTTACCACATGTTCCAAAGCTCCAGTGCTAGCACGATGACGGCTCCATTGCAGATTTTATATTATTCACACAACTGAAAGGCGTTGCCGACAGCATCCTGTGGATTCTGCAGAATAGTGTGTCCATATCAGGTGACATAATCATGACAGATGTGTATGAGAAGGTGGTGACACTTTGCATTTTAGTGGTACAAATAATATAGGTTTATAGACAGGAAGTCACATTTTTAAGTGTTGTTTGCAAATGATGAACAAATATTTAAAATATGGCTGATAAAAGATAACTACCAAGTTGTTTTAAATAAGTGAAAAGCAATGTGTGAAATGCATTTTGAACTCCATAAAAAAACATGAATCCTTTGATAAAGTTCTCTGGTTCCCCAATGAAGAGGAAGGTTCAAAGAAACTGCTGAGAGAGGAAGTTTCTTTAATGTAAAGATATTTTAAGTCACACTAAAAGACTGACAATTTTATCGGCCCATCTGGCTTGTTTTTGATCGCTGGCGGAGCTCAGAATTCATGATCAACTCCAGTAGGGCGCAAAAAAATGATCGACTACTGTTCAGACGTGGGAGTTACTCTGATTCTACAGGTAGGTCAGTGTGACACGGATCAATTTTAGGGGGTGAAACTGATAAAGAAATGAGTTATAAAGTGCATTTAACGAGCGGCCCGCGCTGTCAAGTGTGTTGACTTTGGTCTGAAATCAACAGTGTGACTGAGTGACGGGCAGATATCTCCTGAGCGGTGCTGAAAGCAGTCAATCAGCGGTGGGTGCTGCAGTAATGACAGGGATGTGTGCGCTCCCTCAGGAAGAGCTGTCAGGTCAATGGATCACTGCCACTCTGACACACAAACACACACACCGACCGAAACAATGCATCCGCTTGCTAAAATCTGCTGCCATTTCGCCTGTGCACACACGGCAGAAACTCCAAAACAGTTCAGTGTTGACAGACTCTCGTGCTGCTTCTGTCCTGTTATTCATTATGGATTCCTCCCGGGGGGGGGGGATTGACACGCACGCACAAACACGTTTCAAGTGCTTCTTTGCATCCACTCGACTGGATTATAACCGACGTCGCGTTTAAAGAACAGCAGTTCAGAGTTGAGAATGTCTAGGAACAGATAACGTGTTGTCTGCTGCTCACAGCTGCAGAGAATAAACCGAATTTTGCTGCTTCGCGAACGCTTCCTAATCCTGTTTGTTGCAGGATATTTTATCTGGCCTTTGTCTCGGGCTCAGCGACCACATCATCTCCGTTCGGGTCCCCACATGACAAAAGCACTAATATGTTTTAAATTGGCCTGAGCCCTGGAGTACCAAACTGCATTTGTTTGGGTCCCTGTGTGACGGAGCAGCTATTAGATTATAACAGAGTTGGATCAAAGACTTATTTTCCCATCAGCAGCAAGGAGTAAACATTTTTTTTTAACTCCAGGTTCGACCTCCAACGTGCACTGTGTGATGTGATAAAGTTCAGGAAACCTCTGTGGCTACATTAAACTTTGGGGATCTAATTAGAGGATCTCGCTGAGAGTCGCTGCTTTGAAGCATCAGCGGAAGATTGGACTACGTAACTCTGAGTTGAGTGTCTTTGTTTCATCCACATGATGACAAGAAGCTGAAACCTGAGGCGGAGGGGTTTCCTTTAAGGAAAATTGCTGAAAAATTTACAGATAAGAGCTGCTGATCTGGAAGGTACCGCAAGATGTCTAAAGCACGGCAGCATCTTGGACTTTAGATGAACCTTTAAGGAAGAAAAACTCTGTGAGCAAAAGTTAGCAACAAACATCTGTTTAAACAGGAGAGTTGCACAGACGTGAGAGTTGTCAGTTGTCTAATAGCAGGAATTGCTGTGAAATGTGTGTATATTTAGTTATTTGCACACATTTTTGCCCCCTTTAATGAACTATTGATCGAAAAGCCCACTGGCGTTGCACGGTACACCGACACTAGATAAATATTGCAGTTCTCTACCATTAAAAACAATCCTAGTCCCCTTTTGTGTTCCTTGAAGAATGACAGTGTTTAAACAGAAGCTGTATTTGATGAGACTTTCCTCGATGTGTGACAACAGGACGGTGTGTGTGTGTGTGTGTGTGTGTGCAGTGTTTTGCTTCCACTCTGCAGCCATGATGTCCAGGCTAAATGCTGCTTTCCTCTCTCGTGAGCAAAGTGCAGCTTTTAACAGCGACAAAACTTGCTGACTGTCCAAAAAGTGTTCATACAGTAGATGCACAAAGACAAATATGGCAATAAGTTACTTACTAACAGACACCACAATGTCCTCTGGAGAGGTTTTACCTCTGCAGACGGAGGTAGTCGACACTTCCAAGCATCTTGCCGGCAGACATGGAATCTTGTTCAAAGGATGCGATGAGCAACATGTGAGCGAATGTGATAGATAGCGTGGTTGTATCGCACCCTTAAATAGCAGTCAAATATCGCAAATAACTGTTTAATTCAGCAAATATCTCACAGCGATCACAGTCATGTTGCTAAACGCTGCTAACAATCAGGTGATAATGAACCAAACTCCTGCAGAAAGAGTGAAAGAGGG
This sequence comes from Stegastes partitus, assembly GCF_000690725.1. NCBI lineage: Eukaryota > Metazoa > Chordata > Actinopteri > Pomacentridae > Stegastes > Stegastes partitus. The sequence goes on from NW_007577819.1 coordinate 273,430, forward strand.
AGATTAAAATGTGCACGAGAGTTCTGCGGCACTTATTTCTGCAAGGACGGAACGTTTTCTGAGCAGAACTGAACTTCATTCTGTCAGTTCTGAGCGGATATTTGAACACACTGTGGTGCAATAATTCACTGTTGTTCTATAGCTTCTTCTTGCATCTGCTTTGCATTGACTTAAAAAACTAAAAATGAAGAAAACAAATTCTAAAATTCCATGTATTGTTGTTTTTTTCTGCTGTGTCCTTTCAGCATCAATACATTTAGACCGGTATTGTATCAGACGTCATCATTTTGGAAAGAGAAAAGCATCCAGAATGAATTTGTGTCTCTGCTTCATCCACTAAAGCCGTCCTGTCCTCACCGCTACTCCTCTCTAAGGTCAACCTGACTGAGCTCTGAACTCGCAGCGGTGATGATTTAAGAAAATAAGTTTGCTTTGCTGGCGGATTACAGTGGACGGAGCGTCGCGTACGGAGCCGTAATTTAAATGTAAATGAAACCGGGTGCAGAGGAGCAGACAGTTGAGATGCAGCAGACAGTAGTACACAGGTTGTTTTAATGACCTTTCATATCATGCAGGGACATGGTTGTTTACCAACAAACAGAAAGCGGTCAGACTTGTTTACCAATTAAACAGTAGTGACAGATGTGTTTACAATCCACAAACAGCGGCAGCCTCTGATGATTTTAATATTTATACCTGGGCTCTCCTGAAAACCTCCGACACACACAGGAATGCGTTCAGAATGCGTAAAAACCGGCTCAGTTCCAGCACAGAAAGAGGAAATACTCAGAGAAAAAAATGATGTTTTCCTAAATTAATTGTAGTCGCTGAAAAGACTGATTATGAATAAAAGTGCGTTCTGAAAGTTTTAGCATCTGGTGCACTGATTCAGTTTGGTTTCATTCATACGGTTTATTATATGGTTTAAAATCCAACACATAAGGTGCGCGAAAAGTTTAGTCCAGCAAACAAATCTTTCAGATTTCCCCTGATAACTGCACCATGTTCAGGCAAAATAAATAGAAGAATCTGTTTTTAGAAAAAGCTTCAGGTCAAATGAGCTTTCCACAATATAAAACCAGATTTCTGAACGTTCTCATTAAACTCTGCTGTTATTTCTATTCTCAGCAGCTTCAGTCGGACGCCAACAGTGACGACAGCTTCACCAGCAGTTACCAGCGTTGGTCCCAAATAATGACGGATTATCTGTTTAAATGCAAAGTGAGTAACTTAATCCAAGTGTCACAATATTCAAAGTAATGTAATTCTTCATTACTTTTGGATTACTGCAACATTTTCAAATAAAGACCAAAGAAAAAAACAACTTTAACTTCAGTAAAAGCATTATAATGTTTTCACATGTGCATTTAGGATTGCCAACACAAGAAGGTGGTGGAGGGCGGAGTGACTGTGTGGCTACTGTATGGTTGTAATATGCGTTTATTTTAATTGATTTCCAATAGTAATTTCATTTAGTAGTAATTTGGGTGAGTTGACCCTTTTGTAACAAAGGAGATGCAGTTGCAGTGGATTCAGTTATTGTAAATAGTTATCAACAAAATCTTCTGACTGCAGCCGACAACAGTGTGTTATTTCGTAAAGTCATGTATATTTATTTATTATGAATCTACAGCAACTTATGGTGACTTAAAATGTGTTTCCATTAAGTTTCCTGTTGCTATGTTTTACTCTGTTCTATATGAGGCACATCCATACGCACGAGGGGGTTTGTGCCAAAGGAGGCCGAACCACATTTACTAGTTTTAGACAATAATGGGTTCCAAATTTTGTGTTGCTAAAAAACTAATAAAATCCTGGTTGTTGGAGGAGTCATTATATGCATCCAAATATGTTCCAACACTGTCCAGAGATAGAAACAGCTACTTTGTGAAGACTTGTTTAATTTTGCCTTTCCTTCTGCTGAGTGCCAAAGCGGGCCGTACCACATGTTCTACTTTTTGAGAAAAAAAAAACTGATTCAAGTTTGTTTGTTTTTTTCTCTTGCTGAACAGCATTCAAGAGTTTCCATGGGTCATCACAAGGAGATACTTCTGAGGACCATGGGGTAGAAATAGATGCTTGGTGGTGGTTCATTAAGTTTTTA
>NW_007577819.1:277358-278928 GCF_000690725.1 Stegastes partitus
GTTATAAAGTGGTACCGACTAATACCTGGACTTCCTACTTATATTCTCTGCATGCTCTTTAAGAAATGCATGTAAATGGAAAACATATGGCATCACAATAACAGGTGTATTTCTCTCTAGGAAAAAGGCAAATAGAGGAAATGTACAGCAGCGGTAAGACTGTTTAGTTTAAATGTTCAGCTTTCAAGAGAAAACACACTTTGACCACGGCTTCAGGTTAAGTTTTTCTTGCTTTTTCCCTCTCAAAGCACACTAACATATGCAGGGGGGCCACTTGGCATGCATAATAAACCTGCGCATTAGTCCTTTGATATTGCCTTCATGCATTCATCTTTGTGCACTTGAAATGTTCCCACGCTGCTGCCGCGAAGTGAACCTCGCCACTGTAGGCTACGTTCGCTTTGATGTCGCGCAGGAATTTCATCGTAATTTAATGATCTTTGGCCTTGGCGTTCCACCCGCCGCCTTTGTGTGCTTTTCTATTGAATATTAGACATGCACTAAAATGACGGGCCTTGAATTCTAGCAATAGGATGAATACAGTAAAAATAACATGCATCAGTTCTTTTTTTTTTTTTTAACATTTGTTTGGGGACGACGGTGAGTCAGACTTAGTGAGCATCAACAACTTTTCTCTCACACATGAATACCGTCTGAAACATTATTTTTATCTAATAAAAGCAAGAAAAGAGCTTGTTACTGAATGCCAACTAGTGTTAGAACAAGAAACAGCTGCTCTCAACTGGTAAACCTCCCTTTCCTGTGTCAGACATCAGTGTTTAAAGACGGCCTCCAGTTAAAATCTAGCTTTTTTTTACCCTGTCGACAAGTTGGTAGGGACATAAAGCTGCACATTTTTGAGGATGCAACAGTGCAGAGTTACAGTTAAGACATTTTAAGGCAGGAAATTATTATTTTAATTGGGGAAAAAAGTAAAAACATGTAATTTAGATAGAAAAAGTTTGGTTTTAGAGGTTTAATCAACGACCAAAGAGAAGGAAAAAAAACGTAGAGAGATAAAGAAGTTCTTTTCAAACATGGGATATATAACATCACTGCTTCATCTATATGTTAAAGTGATGACATCAATCTAAATAATAGCAGCTTGTCAAAATAACTAATAGGCTTGTATAGGTATGAGTTGCAAAACAATAAAAATTCTGTGCGTGTGTGATGATAATCTGCTGCTTTACCAACAGTGTGAGCTGCTGTTAGGCTCTGATCCATCCTGTCTCCATGTCAGGGATCATTTATGAAGTTACTGCTGCATTTATGTGTAAATGTGCACAGCGGTCTCTTTTTGGAGATATATATGGATCATATGGATCCTACTGCTGTGGTTTGTAAGAAGCTCAGAGTAAAAACTCCTACAAACAGCTGGAAGCAACAAACTCCTGTTTGTCCAAACCTGGATTACATTTATCAACAGTTAGTCTCATTAATCTGACCTGTCATAGACCGTCTTTAACATAGCAAAGTGTTTTTTTTAGTTGAAATACATGTGAAAGAATGTGTCATCTGTTCTCTCTTCTCTGTGAGGTTTTTGGATCAATACCGGTGATGAAATGTG
>NW_007577819.1:279125-279730 GCF_000690725.1 Stegastes partitus
AGGAAGAAGTGAAAGAGGGAGAAGAGAAACACAGGGTGGAATAGACTGATGTAGAGGAGGACCAGAGGCAGAGAGAGGTGAAAAATATACAGAAAAAAAAAAAATGTGGGTATGTAGGGGTTATAAAGTGGTACCGACTAATAGCTGGACTTCCTACTTATATTCTCTGCATGCTCTAAATGCATGTAGATGGAAAACATATGGCATCACAATAACAGGTTATTTACGTGTATTTCTTTCTAGGAAAAAGGCAGAGAGAGGTGAAAAATATATAAAAACAACCAAAAAAAAAGTAGGTAGCCTATGTAGTGGTTATAAAGTGGTACTGACTAATACCTGGACTTCCTACTTATATTCTCTGCATGCTCCTTAAGAAATGCATGCAAATGGAAAAAATATGGCATCACAATAACAGGTTATTTACGTGTATTTCTCTCTAGGAAAAAGGCAGAGAGAGGTGAAAAATATATAAAAACAAAACCCAAAAAAATGTAGATAGCCTATGTAGTGGTTATAAAGTGGTACCGACTAATACCTGGACTTCCTACTTATATTCTCTGCATGCTCTTTAAGAAATGCATGTAAATGGAAAACATATGGCATCA
>NW_007577819.1:282135-283262 GCF_000690725.1 Stegastes partitus
CACACAGCAACATACTGTCGCACTGCATGACTTTCCATGACCTTAGCTCTCCTTCTTGATCCCCTCACAGCGAAAGCAAACAGGACAGTATTTATGGCCACTAAATGCTGCCTTCTGCAGCTGAACGTGGTCCAGATTCATTCATGCTTCTGCAGCTCCAGTCCCCCCCCAACTCCCCCACCGCCTCCCCCTCGGGGAGAGTCTGTCTCCCATTGAACGCGACGTTAATCGATACCCTCAACGACAGAACAAACCGAAGTGACAATTTCATGCCGAAAAAGTACACTAAGTATAAAAAGTAAACCACGTCTTCAATTTAAATGCAAAACCTCGTCCCTCTGTCACAGGGTCTGTGTTTGCGCACTGACTAAAGTATGTTTGTCAGCTGGAGTTGTTATTTTTCTCTGCAGCATACGCCTCAATGGGCTGTCTGTCTTTTTGGATGGAGCTAGGCAAGACAAATTGACAGCTTCACACACACACATATATACAAATATATATATATTTATATACTATGTACACGGCGGCACACACAACTCCCAAAACACACACATACACACACACGCAGAAACACAAGAGGCAGTCATACGTCGGCTGATGGAGTGAGTGACAGTTTATTTTCAGGACTTAAATGAACAGAGGGATGGACTCGACGCTCTGAGGCAAAGGAGAGCAGAGTAAGCAGAAGAATATGAGCCGCTCTTATTGCTTGAGGGGGGGATGGATTCCAAATTGGACTGTGCACAGAGTGGCCTTTGTCGCCGCCAATGCAACTGTCTGCATGTTGGATTCAATGACCGTTACTGACAGAGCTGCTGAGAGCGCAACAGAACAAAGGCAGGATATAGATGCGTAGATACGACGGTCACCCAACGCTGCTGCAGGACTGCTACAGATTTTTTTTTTGTGGAGGATTCATCTTGAAAGCCACACTGTAATAATTGGTTCTTTTGTAATAAAAAAAAAAGAAGAGAGAGACCTTTCTCTCACACATTTGGATGTCAGAGCCTTTTTCCTGAATCAAAAAAAAAATGCAAATGTTTCACAAATCTGCGCTGAGCGTGGATCAACAGCGCAGCAAAAAAAAAAGAAAGAGAGCGACTTTGATCACGGCTCTAGTTTTTTTT
>NW_007577819.1:285037-288654 GCF_000690725.1 Stegastes partitus
ATGGATGGATGGTTGAAGAGGAATGATACAAAAGCAATAAAATAAATGGCAAAAGATATGATTTGTTTGTGATACAAACAAACCAGCAGCACACAATATGTTTCCCTCAAATTGAAAAATGCAGTTTGGTTGTATAAAAAGGTTTCGTGGTGACAGAGCTGCTGGTTTCCCACCTTCCTCCACTCTCTTCGTCATCTCTCAGCATCCTCCTCTTCCTCCTCCTCTCCCTGCTGCTGCTGCTGCTGCTGTCCTCTACCCTCCTCCTCCTCCTCCTCCTCCTCCTCTCTCCTATTGTCCCCTCCCTCCCTCCACCTCCCCTCCTTCCCCCGTCCCAGGGCTCGTTAAACAATGTCCACATTCACCTGACATCATCTGCAGAGCCTCCTATAGGGGTGACAGAGTGTGTGTGCGCAAAAGTATGCATACAAGGTCTGAATTAAGAGAGTGCGAGCGTGCATTCAGGAAATAACAAGAGCGAGTGTACGCAGAGGTCCGGGGAAAGTAAAGGGAAAGTTTGCTTCAACGCACACAAACACAGATTTGAAGTGGAGCTGCATTCAAAGTTAAAAGGAGACAAAGACAGAGGGAGAGATAAAGAGACTTTTGTTGAGTTTTTTTTTGCAGTCGACTTTTATCGCTGCAGAACAATTGGTATTCACAAGAGTTAAGCACACAAGCTGTTGGTCTGGAGACAAGCATCCAACTCTGTTACCCACCTAACAACCCCTAAAAGCCACCCAGCACCACTTTCTCCTCTAATATTTATCTGCCATGATTCACAAAGCATACCTACCTTTTCTGCCATTCTCAAACACTTCTCTTTATTCCCTTCATCCTGTTTTTTGTTTGTCTCCAGATCTGTCTTTCCCCCCTTTTCTCTGCCTCACTGGCTGATGGTTCTTTCTCTCTGGATCCTTTGATGTCAGCTCATACCTGCTGTCACATACCACCTGTTCAGTTCTCAGCCGGACTGGACCGGATTGAACTAAACTGCGCCGCACCGGACAGGGACTGGGCCGAACTGGACCGGTCTGAATGGGACCGGACACATCGAGATGGGTTGAAAGTAACAGCGGGGAAGTTGGGATGGCGCACAGACGAATGCTGCCTACCTCAACTTCTGCGTTTCCACTGTAAGTAAAGTTTTCTTGAACGATCAGACTGCTTAACCAAACTGGTTCCGCAGAATATCTTTAATTCTCATCAGATTTTGCTGGAAACACTTCATTTCCTGCATCTGGTGAATTTTTATGCACGAGTTTGTAAGGGGTTTTTTAGCATCACTTTATGGTGGAAGACTATCTATGGGATGGAAAACACAAAATTCAGACATCAAGTGAAAATTAAAAATATCCCCAAACATAAAGCCACAGCTATAAAGAAGCTTCTTCAATGACAAGAAGAACAAAGAGTCCTATAACAGATGGTATGGCCACCACAGAGCCCTTAATATTATCAAGTCAGTCGGGAATTACATGAAGAAATGGAAAATGCTGAGACAGACTGAGTCCACAGATCTGAGATGCTTGAAGCAAACCGCCATCCGAGTGAACCCTGAGAGCTAGTGTGCTACGCAGAACTGGTGCTGTTTTCGAAGAAGCAGTTTACTGCACTGTGTATAAAGTTCTCTGATGTTACATCACATCCACAGAATAAAAATCATCTTCAGCCTCTTCAATGCACAAGCTTTGCCTGGAGTCCATTAAGCATCGCGGAAGTCTTTGTCATGGTGCCCAATAATAGCTAAACCCCCACATTGCTCCCCACAATGTAGTCTAAGGTTTAAGGTCTAAGGGTCATTTGGTACCGGGCCGCACAGATAGAATAAAAACGTTTTATTGGTTTATTTTTATTTCCAGCGAAGTCTGCAGAGTGTTTTATTTTGAAACATGACTAGCTCGTCTTCCTGTCACTTCCGTTTGTGTTCGTTTCCCGCACTTGACTGTCAGTTTTTACGCCCGGCTGCTAAACGAAGCCGTCAGTCAAAAACAAACGTCTCAGGAGAGCTGCTTTGGAAAGTGGGAGAGACTTAATACTGCGACAGGAGAAAAAGTAAACATACTAAGCAATAAAAATTAATTGTATTCATTTATGAAACTTTTCAATAGAAAAAAAACTATTATTATTTGTTATGTGCATAATGACCGGTCCGTGGAAAAATTTCTTGCTTAAAACCGGTCCGTGGTGCAAAAAAGGTTGAAGACCGCTGGTCTAAGTAACCTCCCTGGTCACTACAGTACGCAACAGTAAGAGGCGCCACCTGGTGGAACAACCAGGCACTACAACTAATNCTCTACCCTTCACCTCCTGCTCATCTCCTCCTCACCTTGTTTGAAGGTTTTTATATACTCTGGATTTTGTCTATTCTGCTACCTTTGTCTCCTCCCCTCTCTTTTTTTTTTTTTCCTCATCCCTTCCTCTTGTCCTCAGGCTACATATCACATGCATTTCTCCTATGTTTCTCCTCTACGCACTCGTTCTCCTCCCATTTCCTTCCCTCATGACGTTCTCTCCCTCTTCCACCTCTCTGCTGTGACCTCCAATCTCCTCTCCACTTTTTTTTTTTTTTTGTCTTTTCATCTTTCGCTTCTCCTCCCTGTGACAGATTTCCATCCTGCATCACTTCCCTTTCTCCTCATCCTCCCTCCAAAAAAACTAAACCACCACGTTCTCATTTAGGCTTTGAAAGAAACATATTTTCTCGCCGAAATGTAAGACGGTGACGCTTGTGGAAAAGGCTTCGGGTTTGAAGGAGCCACAAAGTCTGCGTTCGCGTCCCGTGTGGGACCATTATTCTTAGACTTAAAGGTCCCATATGGTGCAAATCCATTTTTTATTGTGTTTTGTGGTTGTTACAAACTTGGAGGTGTAAAAGAAAAGCTCTTAAGATATGAAAACAGTTACTTCTGGCGTTCCTCAAGCCCCCCTCACAACCAGACAGCTTCCCAGCTTTACAAGCGAGTGAGAATTTGACCTCAGTGCTACATATCATCACGAAGCATAGTTTGATAGCTCAAACTTTGTAAAGTTGTAACTGCTTGTGTTAGCATGTTATTCAGCTAATGTCGCTAACATTTATGTCAGCTTTGACTCCACATGTCAGAACTGTGTGGGAAATGTACCGCTGGGGTGTGTTTGCATCCTTTTACTTCCTGCTCTCTGTGCTCACATGTACTGCATTTTAGTCCAGCTAAATTCCCAATAAAGCTGTTCTTATTTATATTTTTATAAACTGCAGAGAGAGTCTTCTTCCTGAGTGTGGTCTGCAGCAGCCGGGCTGAACTTAAATTAATTATTTCTCATGTTATGACACTTCTAATATTGCTCTATAAATTGGTGCAGAGACAAGATGTAAAAATGGACATGACCCCACTTTCTTTAAGAATTACTGGACATGGCCCCAGATTTTACACTATTTACTTATTAACATATGTATGCACAGAAAAAAAATCTGACAAAACCCCGAGTTCCTGCAGTGGAGAGCCATCTGAATACGACACTTTGACCACATGTTTTAGGCTTCTTCTCCATTTTCTGGGGCTGCAAGGTGGCTCAGTGGTTAGCACCGTTGCCTTGCAGCAAGAAGGTCGCCGGTTTGCATCACGGTGAGGACGCCC
>NW_007577819.1:292015-314615 GCF_000690725.1 Stegastes partitus
GGTCACTACAGTACGCAACAGTAAGAGGCGCCACCTGGTGGAACAACCAGGCACTACAACTAATATGAAATACTTCTCCTGACATGCATGTACAGAACACAGGTTTGCAGCGTTATTTGTGGAGCCACATTACACATTACTAACTCAGTGCGACATTTCAGATGGATCCCTACCAGAGCTTTACAACAAGGGTTGTGATCACCTTGAAGGAACAGTTTGGATGCTATTTTTTTCTTAACGCGCTGCACAGCTATTCGGTTGTCAAGCATATAGACTGGATCGATTTTTATTCACTTTAATGAACCTTGAAGCGTGCACTATCTAAGAAGATCTTGATTGGGACATCCCTACTTTCTAACACTCAGTTTACAGATAAGATGGATCAACAATCAATCACCAGCGGGCCGCAATTGGCTGAAGTGGAAACGTTGGTGCGACCAAGTATAATAAAAGCAGACTAACCTAATAAATCACGACGAATAAATCACACATCAACTCAACCTTCTGCTTCACTCAAGAGATGAAAAATGGCGGCAGTGAAACATTAGATGGGAATAGGCTAATGAGAACAGCTCTTAAATTAATGTATACATGGACCAAACTGAAATGTCACATTTGCATCAGGCTTTCTACGTCATCTCGTTGGTGACAATCTACATTTTCTCTTGCAAGGTTAATATTTGCTCTACATTGACAACAAGTTATACTAAACATACACTTCCCTGATAAAAACATTGACTTTGTGTTGCACTGACTTTCCTTTTCTTTAAAATTCATTTAACTGACTTTCAGAGGAGCTGCATCTTAAGGCAAAACCCCACACGGGCTTTAACATTTGCTTGATTTTCTTTTCGCTTTGAGTTGGCTCTGATCTTTATCATGGTCATTTCGGTTCAATTCAAAGAAAAAAAACTCTTTTCTGTTTTAATCTGTCCCGTCTGACGTTGTTCCTCTCTCTGCTCCCGTCCTCCCTCTCTCTTCTTTGATCCGAGGCGATAGGTGATCTGAGAGGTTAGTTCGGCCGCGACTGCTCTAAAAATCCTGCACAGAAACATTAGGGATCGCTGCAAACTAAAGGCCAGAACAAGAGTGTGAGCGTTGCAGAGAAGAAGCGAGGAGAGTGTGTGTTCTCCCAGGTGACGGAGTGTGGACGGGAGAGATACTCGTTTGATCCCTGGAACAAAGAGAGAGGGGAGGGCGAAGGAGGGAGACGGCAGGAGGATGAGTGAGAGACGGATAGCTTCAGGGTGGAGGGGGGGGAGGGAGAGAGAGAGACAGGAAGGAGAGGGAGAGACGAGGGGGTGAGGAGGGATCAGGCCTCACGAGAACACAGCTTTGTTGAAGGGGGTTTGAAGATCACGAGCAGCTTTGTCACACTGAAAACGTCGCGTCCGCAAACTGTTCAGTCAACACGCGATAACGGCGACTCTGCTGTTCGCCGCCGATGCCACGAGGAGGGAAATCATTTTTAAGGGTTATAAAATAAAGCACGTACACGCTCACCTGTCACCACACCTGTGAACGCTAATGCAGTCAAACACAACAGCACTGCCATAAATTCTACTTTTACTACACGTTGAACCGCTGTTTTCCAGTTTACGAAAATCTTCATAAAAGAGGCTTCAGTCCCGGCACGCTGAGGTTTGTCCTCTAGTTTCCCTTCATTTATTTTATGTATTAAGTCTTGTTTTCATCATTTTCTGGATGAACTGATCAGTTTTTCAGTTCCAAAACGGTGAAAAAATTAAATCAGTTTCCTCAAATATGTTGTTTTGTCCCAGGATCTGTACATATGAACCAGAACCAGCATTTGTACCCCATTTAGTGGCAGCAGAGCCTCAATCTTAAGTCTTGTTTTTGCTCATTGCACCTAGTGATTAATTCTGTTGTTGGACAATCTGTTGAACATTTTCTGGATGAACTGATCAGTTTTTTCCAAAATGGTGAAAAATGTGGATCAGTTTCCTCAAATATGTTGTTTTGTCCCAGGATATACCCATATGAACCAGAACCAGTTGCTTTTACACCATATAACCGCAGCAGAGAGTCAATTTTGTACCTAAAAAGAGGAATTAAAGTCCACATTTGGAGGTTGCAGGGGTTGGTATAGATGCATCTCAGCAGACTTTCACCGTTAAGACTTTAGTTTGACTCTAATCTCTACCATAGTTATACTGTGTTCCTTCACTTAAGTCTTGTTTTGGCATTTTAATGTGGTGTTTACTGCATTTTTGGAAGGTGACTGGTTAACTTTATGTGTAAAAAAAGGACCATGGTTTGGGTTAAAATACACAACATCAGTAGATTTACTGCATGTTGCAAAACAAAGATTTTACATGCACTTATTCACACGATTGCAAGAGGTTGTCACTGTTATTGGGTTACTTTCTGTTTATCAGTGATCATAGAGGATGATAACCGGCCAACTAGAATGTGGAGGAGGTTCCGACTGGTCCATAAGCATGTGCATAATCTGCAGTGATAAGAGCCATTTAAAATCCTGATAACGGTTAAACCAGGTGCTTTTGCAAAGATTTTACGATTTCAGTTTTTCTTAACACTGTCGTAAGTGTTTCGCCCACTCAGTTAGCATGCAGTGCAATGGGAAGGAAAAAATATTAGGAGCCCAGTTCAAACCCATGTTGGATAAATGCATAATTTATGCTCTGTGCCATTTTGGATGCCAGTGCAGGAAGAAGCGGGTAGAGAAGAGGAAGGGAGTGTGTTTGGGATCCGTTACACAGACCTGTAATTAAAGCTCTCTTAACCCGCTGGACCACAAAACCTACAGGTGCATGTAAAAAGTGTGTTATCTTTTTAAGGAAATGCCACAGTCACACCATTCAGAGACTGTACAATGGGAATCATTACAGCTGTGTGATGCGGGGGTCAGTTGGGGGACATTTTTTAGCTTTTCATTTTTCACTTTAATCTTTTGTCTAAATAGTTTTCTATCTAGTTATTAACTAATTTACTACTTTGATAAATCTCCTGATTTTTATCTTTCCGCATAGTTGTGCTAGTTTAGAACTGTGTCTTTGCACTGAATTGGATTTTCATTGTGCTTTTTGTATAATGACATTAAAGATTCTGAACTATCTGCATGAATAGATGCAAAACTCTGAGGTTTTTCCTGGTTCAGATTGGGCCTTTTTGGGGAGTAAGCAAGATCAGTTGACTTCATGTTGCCTTCACTGACAGAAATCAATGCATTTTCCTGTTTTTTTTCTGGCTATTTGACAAACAAACACGTCTGTCACACTTTAAGACTAAACTTGTTTAAGACATTTTCCTTTGGCTCTGGCTGAAACCACTAAAAATTCCTCCATGCAAGTAAAAAAAAAAAAAACCCCAGACAGTCAAGTGAAAAAAAAAAAGTGCTTTACTTTGTAATTTGTGTGACATGACACTTTCCCCCAACAGCATCACCATTTTAATATCTGCTCCAGCGACATCACGCCATTCCTGTTTTCTGCAGCCGCACAGTTTCATCGTCAGTCACGTCGTGTGCACAGTGCAGTGATTTCCTTTACCTTGCCTACACAATCAGTCCTGGAAAACAGCCTACACTGTGCCGCCGTGGCATTTTACTGATGTCGGAGAAAAAAAAAAAAAATTGCAAAGGAAATCATTTTACACCCGGTGCGGTCATCAGGGCTCCCGATCAGCAGGTAGTGAAAAGTGTTTCGACGTGCTGAAACAACGAAAATGAGGCAGACGGAGGAGAGCGGGGAGGAGGATGGAGGTTGAAGGGAGAGACCTACGCTTTACAGTGCAGGTAAAGAAGCGGGTGCTGTGAAAGAAGTGGTTCATGAAAGCGGATTTCTTATATATTCTTTCATCTTTGGACAAACAAAAATCATTGTGTGATGTTTGTACTTCAATTAAACTCTAATCCAGCTTCCATACTATGTATATATATGCTGTCCAAGGCCACAGAATACATTAGAACATGACTGGATCACCTTCATGCACATATGCACACTGTATTATTATGTACAGTGTAAAGCAGCCCCCTCAGACTCTCTTCTCTCCTTCAACCCGCCTGTTCTTCACCCACAAAGACGTTCCACTGCAGCATTAAACTGCACTTTACTAAAATGGTTTTGCATGTAGAAAGAAAAATAAAAATCCCTCTGATATGACTTAAAACATTAAAAACACACCAGCGTCTATGCATTTTTCAAACCTCTCATGGTATACCAAGACGTCTCCACGAACTTTTTCAAGCTCGTGAAATTATTTATTTTCCAAAAACACAGGATTGAAGTGAGCTCGCGATAAATAATCCCAATGTTGAGGTGCCCTTGAGCACTACATTAGCTTCTCGGAGGACGATGAGAAAAACTAAAAAAAAAAACAAGACAAATAACGTCAAAATGCGGAAAAAAGAAATGTTACAAAATGTCTCGAAAAATGGCGACACATGAGTGAACAGTAAGTCATCCTCCCTTCATGCCTCGCCTTTCCCCACACATTACTGTATATTGTAAATGGCTTTCATCAAAAGTGCCTTAAAATACCAGGAAGGCGCACTGTACATCTTTTATGTGCATGTCCCCGTTGGGAGTTGAACCAGATATAAAAACTGAGTTTCATGCAGAGCGACTATAAACCCAACCCCCACATCCCCGCCCACGTATACCTTTTTTCCTTCCTCCTTTCATAGAGTTTTATTATGATCCTCCAAACATGCCCCCGAGACATGTGAGCCTCTCCGAGAAAAGACTTGTTACTCCTCAAGTTATTAATTTCATCCGAGCGTCTGGGTATGATCGCGCACAATTCTAAAAAATAGTAATCTATTACTATCATCTAGCACGATGGAGGATGGTGTAGTTTAACGCTATTGGTCCTGACATCCCGACAACATCATCGGTCATTTCAGCAAACAACCCAAAATGATGCATATTCAGGGGACGAAGCCTTCTTTTCTGCTGTAGTAATTATAATGGGAGCAATGGGAGGAGGTTGGGGTGGATGGACGGGTCAGATTTTAAGACACAAAACAGCTGTTTGTTTACAGTTTCTATCCAGTCAGTGTTGTTTTTTTTACAAAGTCTGAAATGATTATTCGGACCAAGCACAGCGCTGTAAGAGTTCAGGTTTTACAACAAGTGTGTGTCGAAGAGCCCATCCACAAACTACAGTGCCATATTACAATAATGACTAATGTGTGTGGAAGGTGGAACCAATAAAGGGTCATTGAGGACAGATGAGTTGACACCCTTTTTACTCACTGTGGGCTAATTTTTTACTGCAATCTAAAGTCCTGCGCCTGTATGGAAACAGCACAACTGTGATGCTACAAGTAAAGAGATCTCAAACATGTATTTTGTGCAGTTATAATGCCGTAAATCCTGAAAAAAGAAAGAACGAAAGTTGAGTTTATTTAAATATTAATTTTACAAAAAAAAAAAAAAAGAAATCAATTGAAATTTGAGTTAAATACAATTTATCAAAGTGCCAAAATGTGTTACCAATACTGGAGGGGAAATGGTGGCTATGAAATGATAGATATTCAGTTATTTTTAGTGTCACAGCCTCTACGAACTCACCATTTTTCAAACTACAGTATTTCACCGCGTAAATCGTATCTTCCAACAACTTGCTCACCTGTTTTTGAGTCATGCTGCATTCATTTTATTGATCACATATGTTTAAGTTTTTCCTTTAAGTGTCTCTCTAATTTGCTTCCATACGTGTTACTGCTTTGCTCGGCGTAAACACTGCCTGCAGTTCAGCCAAAAAGTCCCTGAATGTTTGTCACGTGGCTGTCGGTCGCAGCTGAGTCACTGATGGTTTCATAGTTGAGCTGAGGAGCACAGATGTATTTATTTTGTTTTATTTTTCAAATGAAAACTGTAAAATAAAGTGAGTTTGATGGGGGGGTGGATGACAACTTGTTAAGGTTTGATTAATTTTCCCAGTGGAACATCTGATTAGTTTAAGACTGTCAGAAAGTTGAAAATCCAATTATTGTTTCCGTTTTCGCTTTCTGGCTGATAAATGATGTAATTCTGGTGATTGGTTTTGAAACCGACCTGCAGGTTTTTTTTTTTTTAAACATCCTAAACACAATCTTTTCCTTTGTTTTCTTTCAAGTGTTCTTTTTTTTTTTTTTTACTGCCAATCTTTGTTGGTGCATTTCAGATAAATAAAAGTCACCCTGAACATTGGATAACTAAACGCTAAAACAAGTGGTTTTGGAAGGCGGCGACAAACAAAGAACAATATTTCGTTGGAGGCCTTGTTGGCACTGATTTAACCTGCGACACTAATGATTTAGCACAGTCAACTAGCAGCGTTTCAACACTATTCATGCACTGAATACCTCTGGTAACAAAGAACAGCCTTTTACAGACGGGACAGGAGACAGTTTTGGTAATTCACCTCTTGCCTCTGTTTTCTCTGCCTCCGTCGCTGAACTAGACAGTGTTGAATCTGAGCTGCTAGCCTTTCCTCTCCCTCTCTCCCTCTCGCTCTGTCTCTCTCTGTCAGACGAGAGCAGCAGAGAGTTGCTGAATATGAGCTGGAAGCCTGGTGAGTCAGCCAGCAGCTTTACATTTAACACATGCCAACGCTAGCAGGACTGAAAGGGAACGCGACGGGGGAGCTTTCTCTCCCTCTGTCTTGGTCTCAGTCTGTGGCTCTCGTCCTGTTTTCACTTTCCCTTCTATCGCATCCTCCATCCTCTCCTCCTCCTCATCCTCCTCCCCCACTCCCTACTCTCTCTATTTTTGCCCTCCCCCCCCTCCTCTTAACTCTCACCCTCCTCCTCCATCCATCTCCCTCCCTCTTTCTCTCTCTCTGTAGTCTCCCAGTGGTCTTGCTGAGGGGCATATGCTGTTGCAGGGAGAAGGGGATGTCAGCTTGGATTTCAACACTGTCACAACAGGGGAACACACACAAACACACACATGCAGGTATCCGAGCACAGGAAGCAAATGGTCACTTACAAAATATGCTGTCTCACACACACACACACACATTTATATATATATATATATACACACACATACAGGCACAGTGAGACACAAATGTAAACATAAATCAAACGGCCACTTGTACAATATGCACCGGCGATGAAAAGAGTCTCACCAGGGTGGAAAACAGTGCTCGCCTGCAAACTGCCTGACAGGCAGAAAATAGCCCTGTCTAAGGAGGTGTGAGAGGGGAAGGAGGGTGAGGAAAAAGGAAGCGTAGGGGGAATAGGAGAGAAGAGAGAAAAAAAAAAAAAAGTAGAGAGGCTAAAACAAAAGAAAACGCGGATAATGGATGATGCTCGAAACCAGCTAACAGTTAAAATGACAATTTCCCTCAAAACAACCCATTCTTTGTTTCTTTGTCGCCTTTGTTTTCCTCTCTCACCCTCCTCTCTCGGCTCCCGATACGGTATCAATGACCTTAGCTCGGTACAGCGTGGTCACACTGGCCTGACCAGAATCCCATTACTGACACCCTTCATGTGTAACATTACTGCGATCTCTGTGTGTGTGAGTGTGTGTGTGTGTGTGTGTGGAGACGCCTGTATACATGCGTGACATTGCCCTTTCCAGAGCAACAACAATATTATGGGTGGTGGATGGCAGACAGACACAAACTGACACAAGCAAACAAAGCAGCGTGGCTCCGACCGACGCACACTTTCCAGAATTATTCTTATTACTACAGCTCCCCTCTCTAAGGTTATTAATCCCCTACATCAGGGGGGTTTTTGAAACATTTCCGTCTGGGAACCAAGCTCATTAAAAACCGCACTTGTGTGGGTACAGACGCATGTACAAAAAAAAAAAGCCCTCTGAAACTATGTGCGACTTAGTTTAAAGCAGCAGAAAAAGTTTATACGAGAGTTTTTTTTTCTTTCACGGGAGGTTTCAAACTAACGCCACGGTGTAAATGTTGAAATAACATCATTTGCCGCGGTTAAACATTTTTGCTGTCGATGAGGAGCATCTGCTCGACTCGCCTCCGAGGGCTGCGGTGGGCGGGATCTGCCGCGATTATGTAAATCAATAGCAAATTTGCCAATACAAACGCTCATCTGGGGGCAGTTCCACTCAGCCATAAATCAAAAGGAAAGAAAAAAAAAACAGCCTTGACGATGACCTTAATGATTTAACTTTGATGTATGAGATAATGCTGCTATACTGTTAATATCTAATCACCACCTGTTTGTCCAAAGAAATGTGGCCTTAAAGAGGCGGACTGAGGAAATTACACTGCACATGCACTGCAGTAATGAAAAGGAAACTGAACTTACTCAGAATTAGTAATTAATGACTCAAAACTGTACCACCTCTCAATAGATGCATGACCTCTACGCTGACAGGGAGAGTGTTTCTACATGTGAAAAACAAAAACTGGAGAAAGAATGCAAAATAAAGGAAACAAAAAGTCGAAATTCAACAAAAATGAACACATCTGTGATTTCCAGTCAGTCTAACTGCATGAACGTGGTTAGAAAATGAACAGCAGAACTTTTTCAGTCTGTATCTGCATCATGGCTCCACATTAAAACGATCGCCAGAGGAATTGAAACATCTGTGCATGACCAACTAAAACCACAGTTGCAGTGGTAATTAGGAGGTAGAGAAGGAGTCATAGTACCACTAATCAGAGCCCTGCAAAAGAGACAGGCGGCAGCATTAGACTCTATTACCATCAAGGGGAATTGAGATTTTCTGTGACAGCTCAGACATTTCATCCCATCAACCTCTACAGACAGCATCCAAGGACAAAAGGCAAGGTGCTGGAAGGCAAGGTTAAACTTAAAATGCATAAAAAGAAGCCTGATGAACTTAGGAAGCACAATTTTGGTGAGATGGGACTAAAAAAATTACCAAAATTAGACTACAGTGGATGCACAGTCCTGACAGTGAAGCACGGAGGTGGCAGCATCATGATATGGGGCCGCATGAGGGCAAAAGGTGACATTTATGGATGAATGTCTGAGGATAAACCAAAATACTGGATGACAAGATGACTCCCAGTCAGCAGAAACTTGAAGTAGAGGAATATTCCAGCAGGAGAACCACCAAACACTGCTTCAGTAATGAAAGGTGTGCTGACTTTTGTTGCAGTGCACTCCTACTAAGGGGCCTGTATTTTCCATCCATCCATTATCTATACACCGCTTTATCCTCACTAGGGTCGCGAGGGGGGGCGGAGCCTATCCCAGCCCACTTAGGGTGAAGGCAGGGGACACCCTGGACAGGTCACCAGTCTATCACAGGGCTACACTTAGAGACAGACAACCAAGCACACTCACATTCACACCTACGGACAATTTAGAATCACCAATTAACCTCAACATGTTTTTGGACTGTGTGGGAGGAAGCCGGAGAACCCGGAGAGAACCCACGCTGCATGGGGAGAACAGGCAAATTCCACGCAGAAAGATCCTGGTACCCCCACCTGTATTTTCAATATAGTAAATCTAAATCTTTATAATCCAACACAAGAGCAAATACCTACTGTTCAACTTAGAGTCAATGCAGTTTCTGTAAGGTGACACCATTTAGAATCATTTGACATTTAAGTGTTGTTGCACACTCGTTTCTGATGTATACTGTGTGCCTCTTTTATATCCTTTGCATTTCATATACCACACATAAAGGCTCCCATATGGAGGAAGACCCCATATGAAGCCCAGCAGTACCAGTCTAAAGGATTGATTAGGTTGACTTTGACGGAAGAATGGCTTTGATTTTATGAGTGGTTGTGTAGAATGTTGCGCGCGCCCTGCTGTGGGCATATGATTTGCTTTTGCAGGGATAGAACTAGCACCCATGATGCTCTGATTTACATACAGCATGTATATAATCTTAACACTGTGCAAAAAGCACCCACGAATGCATAGATTTGAATGAGAATTCCAGCAAATGTGGACGGAGATGTACAGAATCCTGCGAAAACACCTCATGGGTCACATGCAAAGCTTCTTATCTCGCCATATTTTATGTTCTGGCATATAGATCCAATGAGGTGGCTGTCAAATTCAACAAGGTTGGCTGATTTTTCTGCGAATTATTCTCAATGATTAATGGTCTTATTACTATAGCCGCCCCTCCCTCCTCCTCAAATGCACACAAGAGAGATACAAGTATATGATTAGAGGGGTGGAAATGAGAGGGAAGAGGAGCAGTGTGGAAAATAGAGGCAGACAGAAG
Organism: Stegastes partitus; assembly: GCF_000690725.1. NCBI lineage: Eukaryota > Metazoa > Chordata > Actinopteri > Pomacentridae > Stegastes > Stegastes partitus. The sequence goes on from NW_007577819.1 coordinate 302,188, forward strand.
ATGGAAAAGGAGGAGGAGGAGACGGGGAAGGGCTGAACAACACAAAAATGATGTGGGCTGCAGTGGATGTGGGAATCCTTAGTTAAACTGATGGATGTCTTTTCAAACCGTATACAGCAGCTCTGGGGTGTTTTAATATTTATACCAAATAAACGAAGAACAAGCTTTTCAACCCGAATGTCCCTCAAACTGAAACAAAACGGGAATGAAGTGCAGTAGAGACAGTAGGAGAAGAAAAAAAAAGAAACCGTCAAGCGAATAAAAAATTACACAAATTATTGTTGAATCAGCAGTGATGACAACCGTTGCATATGCACTGTTTAGGCCTTTTTGTACTTTTATTCTGGCAGCTTGGGGTAAATAACTCAACAAGACAAAAATAAATACGTGTTCTCCGAGCGGAGTTGCTCTAGATTCTACAGTTTTCGACTAGACACGGAAATCACTGAAGATTAGATTCAGTCAAAGCCCAGTTTGAGTCCATTTGTGTGCATTTCTTGTGTCCGTATGTTTGACGATGCACGTTGCATTAAACGCCCTGTCAGTGTCTAACTTGTGCAGAACAAACTTCATGTTCTTGACTAGAATCGTGACGATTTCAAACTCCAAAGTACACAAGCAGTGCATCTGAGGTGAACTAACATCTGCGCCTTCTGTTTGCATGAAGTGTGTATGGCATTTTCATGGTTTGCTGAGCCCAAACTTCCTTGTAATTGGTTTGTTTTCTTCCCAGCAAATGCAGTGACCCCTGTTGTTGGTGATTGCCTACAAATGCATGTGAGGAGAGTTTTTTTTTTGCAAAGCAGTTCATCTACATTTGTATTTAGATCTGTAAAACACGCCGCGGAGGATCAGGTTCCATAATAAATACAGTAAAAACCAATAAATCAGATATTAATATGCACTCTAAATGATCTTTAACACACTCTGCTGCACGGCGCTAAATAGTTCATTATATCTTGAAAATATGGATCAAAAACAACACCACTGGTAAGATTCATTATACCACATTTTCCACATGAACTCACAGTTTTATGTTCTCGATTTTTTTTTTTGTGTCAACATCTTGCGTAATTAACACTGTTTCATTTAATTTCGTCTTTGTGATAAATCTAGAGTAATTGTGTGATTACAAATGCAGCAGCGTCTTCTAAAACATTACGTGCCCGCACAACTAAACTGCTTTCTAAATTACGGTTTGAGGGAAACATATGTCTGTAATCACCACATTTCTGCCACTTGTTTCATTGCTTTGCTTCTTTTCAGCCAACCAGTCATGTACTAAAGACAAGTCATGGTATCAATTTCTACAGAGTTATGACGGAAATGTTTTTAATTCACCTCATCCAACAGAATCACAGGTCAGAGTTGGTGACCAGAACAACAAATGCAGTTTAATACATCCTAAAAGAGTTGTAACTGAGGTAGTCGCTGCTGGACTTTTTGATCAATACATGATTTTTATCAGTGGTGTCCAAACATGGAGGTTCTAAAATCTCCAGAAATCCTGTGCTCGGCATACATGGTCACACTGCTATAGCTCACTCTGTAACCAGAAAAGAAGTGCAAAGTCACAGCCTTTCAGCAACAACCACAGGGGTTCCTTGTGTTTGAATGTAACCAATGAGGAACCAACATGGCCGTACCGTATGATGACTAAAACCACCTGAACATCTCTCATCCATTTTCAAAGTCCATCATGCAGAAACCATGAATATGTCCGGACCAGCGGTTACCCCAGAAAATGGAAGAGAAACTTGAAACATGTTGTGAAAGTTTTGAACTTTAACCCACATCATGATCCATCCATTATCTATACACCGCTTAATCCTCACTAGGGTCATGGGGGGCTGGAGTCTATCCCAGCTGACTCAGGGTGAAGGCAGGGGACACCCTGGACAGGTCACCAGTCTATCACAGGGCTACACTTAGAGACAGACAACCAAGCACACTCACATTCACACCTACAGACAATTTAGAATCACCAATTAACCTCAACATGTTTTTGGACCGTGTGGGAGGAAGCCGGAGAACCCGGAGAGAACCCATGCTGCACGGGGAGAACATGCAAACTCCACGCAGAAAGATTCCGGTGCCCCCACAGGGACGCGAACCGGCAACCTTCTTGCTGCGAGGCAACAGTGCTACCAACTGCGCCACCCTGCAGCCCCCCACATCATGATAATTTCCTAAAAATAGCAAAAATGCACGTGAAAATGAAACGTAAGTCTACATAGGGGACAAGTCCTGTCGCTGCCTCAGGGTCAGTTTATGCTTTTCGTGTCTTAGTGTGCAAGAGGATAAGCAGATCGCGAACACACTTCTGTTCAGAATAGATTCACACCAGCCTTCTCAGACAGTCGCATTGCCACTTATGTCAAACACAAAAAAACCCACATGGGCCAGTTATTACAGCTACTTATAGCTTGGACTGTAGCACTATGTCAGTAAATATTCCTGACCATCATAGCACAGGATATCTGGAGAATTTAGAACTTCCTGTTGTGTCTCGGCTCCATCACGGAAAAGTCTGTACGAATCAGAGCATCTCCAAAATGGTACAGCAACTACTTCAACTGCAACTCTATTAATGATGAATTACAAATGCGTCAATGACCAAGAGGTTCTCCGCACAGTGTCTCCTCATAACAAACTTTCCATTTTGAAAACAGGACTTGTTTTTCTGGCACACGTGCAGTTGCTGTGCTTGCTTCACAGACCCTCACGGATTTGGTTGGATTGTGAAATGTACGCGCACCCTTGCTGATGGGGAAAGCCTTGATCGACCTTCAGATCTTCATCTTCCACACTGAAAACTCGAAGCCTTTAGAGAACGGTAATGTTTGAGAGATTTGCCAAATAATTGAGAAACAAACAGCTTCTCTTCGAGGTACAGCTCATATCGTTGCATACAGTGACCCTACAAACATTTCGGCGAGTTGTATTCGTAGAGCAACATGAGAAGCAATATAGTGTTGAGCAGATACTCAGAGGAGAGTCGTCGGCAGCACAGAGAGGCAGAACCACAAGGGCAAGTGAAGAACTGGCTTCACTAGATTACAAAAAACAATTAACAACACAAAGTGCATCAACAAGTAAGCCGTTCTTCCTCTGTATCTCTACGGCACTTAGTCACGTCTCTGTTGAGTGGTTTTCTCTCTGAATGCTGTACAGTTAAACTGCTCAGTCATACAAGCATCAACACACCAGCTCTTTCTTAATCTGTTGTTGAGTAAGTTATTAACATTTGAAAACTGAATTGGATTGGACAAATACATCTTACATTCACAATTTGCAAAATCCACCCAGTTCATTTATACGGATAACTCACTTGAAGGACAAAGAAAAGCTCATAAGGGCCAAAGTCAGCGCCTCATTGAAAAGCACTGATTTATTATTTTTTCTCTCTTTAAGCCGAGCAGCAGAAACTGTCTTCTCACATCACTTACTGCAGATACACTCTCCAAAAATATCATTTGTGCGAGGCTCCTACTTGAAAGCTTTGTATTAATATGAGGCGGGAATTAAATCTTCAGGCTGGAACTCTGCTGCAAATAAACTTTTTTTTTGTTCTTAGGCAACAACAAAGTTGCAGACTTTATTTTTGTGCTCCTGTTTTAACAGAACTTGGGTTTGCTGAAAGTTAAGTAAATTCCAAAACTGCTGAGAGAACAACAACAATATCAGTCTATTAAAACATCTGAGGGACGTCCATATGAGTTCTTTCTTTGTCTCTCTCTCTCGGCTTTTCATTATATTCTCCTTTTCCACGTGAATTCATTTAGATTTTTCCTTGAAAACACACATTGACACAAAGGTAGAAAGCAGATAACATGAAAAGAAAGCACACATGAGGGGAGCAAATGAAATGAGGCATGAAAAGAGGAATCATCTGACAACTAAAGAAGTTTGTTTGTTCTTCACTTTTCTCCATTACTGGTCATCTGATCTAATCAACACTTGCCGCGTGCATTGCTGGGACGACTAAATGTCACTTTGTATTATGATCTCTAAAGGTATTACCCTTTTCAGAAAGGGGCTGTGTGACATTATTGGGTTCATGAATCTGTCATTCAGACATGGGTCACTTTAAACCTCAACCTGAAGATGGCCGCCATGTCAGACATCATTTAACTACAGCTGATGACTCCGTTCTGTCTCCATGTTGGGTGTGATTGTACTGATAACATTATGTCTGTTGTTATAGATCCCTAAATGCGTGCAACTCTCTCACTTTGGAGACGTCTCATGTGAATCCTGCTGCAGGTATTTCATGAACTTAGAGAAAATACTCAACAAACTGAACCTCAGGACTAAACTGTTTATGTTTTCTAAAAAACAAAAAAGATTGACTACATCCATTCTGTGTGAGTCTCATTAATCTGACCTGTTCATTGTTATGTGAATGGACATTTCAGTTTGTAATAGATGTGAAATTGTCAAACAAGCTTTGTGTTTTGCTCCCTGTGATGCTTCAGGATCAATCAAAAGTGGAAAAATATCTCAAAGTATTTCACTTTTAATGGTGCGCGATGCAATTCAGACTTGTGTTGAAAATGACACGACAATCTGAGTCCGACCTCCTTTGACGGCCCATTTAGACGCTGTGAGATTAATGGAAAGATGTCTGAAAGAGACTTGTGTTTTTAGCGAGGTCGTCCCTTCGCCATTGGAGGACTCTGACAACCTGAAGCTCTTTGGCCCAATCCCAACCGATACGCTCTGGGATTTTGATGCCCACTCCTCAGAACTGCCCCAAGTCTTATTCATTTCCCCTGCAGCAAGCGAGAGCTAACCTGACATGAACTCTGCCATTTCACCAGATGCAACCTCCGCTGGGTGAGTTTGCCATTTTGTTTCTTGAAATTTTAAAACTGTTTGCAAACTTAGAACTGCCTGTTGTGAAGTTGCTTTGCATGCTATCTTTGGTAATAATCGAGATCTGTTGTATTGTCGCTTGCGCCATTAACGTACTGCACAATTATGAGACAAGGGAAGACAGTGGGAGGGAGGAAGCAACATAGGCAAAGTTAGATAGGAACAGAAATAAAGAAGGAATGAGAGAAAGGAATGCATGGAAGAAGAGGTTATTATTTAGAAAGGTGTGATGCAAGGAGCAGGATGAGTCCCTAATTAGTTTTTTCAGTTCAAACTTCAGTCTCTCACTGTGACCCTAATAAACAGATGATATACTGTATACAAACACACACACACACACGTACACGGCTGTGCGCACACACACACACACTCGCGCGCGCACACACAGTGTGATGAAAGTGTTACCTCAGCATTTTCCAGCTAAATGTACTCATTAGCCTAGTTGCACATGGCTGCCTGGGAAAACAACAAAGTCAGCTCCAGAAAGCAGAGAGCATTCATCTAAGAGGCTGTCAGAGTGGGAGACAGAGAGCAGAGGTCTCAGCACTACCAGAAACTCACGGCTGCATTATTTTCTCCAAGACTGACTCGGTTTAGATGCCATTGCATTTTCACTGTTTATTGAAGGATTTTATTTATTTATTTATTTTTAAATTATGTTTTTCACACAAGCAGACTCAAATCAGATTTGTCATAATGAATTCTAGACATCAGTTTCGATTAACGAGGTTTATCTTGTGTAATTCAAACTGATTAAACTTCAAAGCATCTCATTAGGACCAGAACCTGAACTAACTCTGCCAAGTACTCTCCTTTTCGTGGAGCTTCCTGTGCTGGATACATGAAATGTTACACACCGACGTGTTGCTCATCATAACATTTATGATCCTTGGAACATTTTATCGTATCGTCCTGTCATAAAACAAGAACTTATGCAGTTACGGTCTTGCATGTTTACGTTTTAAAGCACCTATTGGTGGCTTTTCCACTGCAGGAACTTGAAGTAGGTGCAAACCAACGTAAACACTTCTAGTAACGACTCCATAATTAGCCCTTCCTGTTGTGGATTTGGATCCAACAACTTCAACCAAGACTTTATCACAAAAGCAGCAAATCAACGACAATATTGGAGAATTAAAGTTTGTTTTGTTGGTCTATGAGGTGACTTTTAGGTTGTTGATGGCGATGCTAGAGACCTCAACAAGCATTAACCAATCAACAGTTGTCTTCTTTGCTTGTGGTTCCTGCAGTTGAAGCAAACAAAAGGTACAGACAACCTTTAAATCTCCTGCAAGTTTCTGATCTGGAAAGTGGCCTAAGGTGAAGCAATTTGTGTGTGTTAATCGCTTTCGGTTGTGAACCAATTGAACCTAAGTAATGAGACCTTCCCAAACTTTCTTGGTTGCCAGAAACCCCCTGTGGACTGCTGCTGGACGAGGACATCGAAATAGCAGAAAGAAATGGAGCTTATTGTTGTCTACAAATTAAGTCAATCAATATCTAACTTCTTTAGACCCACACAAGTTTTTTCAGAGTAGCATTAAAGCACCTTTTCTCAAAACAGCCCTGAAAAAAGGTTGGAACATGTATAGAGGTTCAGGCCACCCTAAGATGGGCTCCAAGTTCCTGAGGTTGAAACTGACCCAATGTGAAGCCATTTATGTGTATGAATCCCTTTTTTTTATTACCAATGTGTGAATGGATTGTCATGCAGCTAAATAAAAGAGACCTTCCTCCGTTGCCTGTGGGCTGCCATTTCTAGCTAAAGTATTCGGTACGAACGTTCAGGGAAAATCCAAAGAACGGGATGTTTATGCTTGCTCAATGAGACCTACACAGCAGTTTTTTTTTTCTCCAAGTATCTACCCTGGAGTTAGTGTTTTATTCTCAGAAAACAGCCCTGACAGAGGTTCCACCAGGGCAGTTCTTGAGGTCAGAACACTGTCAAAGGTTTGGGCTGCCCTAAAACTGCACTCAAGTTCCTGCAATGGAAAACCGCCTCGCTGCTTTAGGGCAAAGTTTGGAAAAATACAGTAAGGGCAAGTGGTGGCCCACAGCAACACGTCTCACTGGGTTTATCATTCAAATCAGAATAGCACAGCCAAGCAAAGGGGACATACGTAACATGTTCTAGTCATAGGATAGTGGTTGTCCCACAGATAACAAATCAGTTCCATATCTAGTCACGATCTATCACACTGTATGTATGTGCACGGCTGCAGAGGCTGCAATCTATGGCAGCAGACTGGCTGAGAATTTAAATCCACCTGACATTCATGCTCTCAGACGATGGGTAAAGGCTGGAGCATAATAAATACCCAAACTGTTGCAGAGAAAAGATAGGTTCCAGACAGTTTTATAACGAGGCTAGCCGTTGAGCCGCCATGCTGTCCATCATAGATGCACACATTTACTGTTTTAATCTGAGCAACTTCCAAACGCGGAAAAAGAAACTGCTTCCAGCTGATCACGCTGCTGCACTCTCGCTGAGAAAATGAAGAATTTTAGACCTTGCCTCCTCGCTCACTCAGAGTACAAAATGTAACAGGGTTTGTTAATAATTCACTGGTGCACTTTCTGTTTGGAGACCAGGAAATATCGTACAAACCCCTCAGAGTTAATTTCCCTCACTGGCCGCTACCAGGTTGAGTTCCTGCTCCAGGCTGAACACTAACAAACGGATGATTTTTGTCAATCTGCAAAAGCAAACTCGAAAGCACAAGTCCATTTCAGACTCTCCTCTCTAGTTAGTAAAATACTGGGATGTGTCACTCACCCGAGTCCAAAGGCGCAGTTTTTATGCGACGTGACCATCTGAAGCAAAAGCAGAGTCTCTGGCAGAATCCGCCGTTCGGGCCGAGTTCACCGTTTCTGGATGCTTCTGTGCATGTTCCAGCCTGGTATGGAGCTCCGGGCTCGTGTTTGGAGCCATGAAACTGGTGGTTTCAAAAGGGCCAGAGGACACCGGTTGGATGCACTGGAGGAGAGGGAGGAGGAGAAGGAGATTTAGTGTTTGCTGAGTACTTTACTAATGTGGTTTATAAAATCCTCCTTTTCCAAAAGCGACAGCGCAGATACACAGAGTCTTTCCCGACTGCAAATTAGGTCTTCAGAGATTCCGTGACCTTTGATGTCTAAACTAATGGCTGGGGTGAGAAGGGCAACAGGAGTGCTTTTTTTTTTTTTTTTTGTTGCAGTGAATTAATAGGTTTCTTTGGAAAAAAGAGAGCAGCTGAAGTTGTCATTGAGAAGAATAATCCTCAGCGGATGAATCAGAATACAGACAATAAACGGAAGTGTCTTTTTTTTTAGCGTTTCAGAAACACTAAAGACATCTAATACGTGGAATGGTTTGTAGAGCTGCACAGTACACCGATACTACAACAGTATTGCAATACTCCCATCTTAAAATCGACACTGTTCCCAATTTAATTGCTATCTTTGCATCAGGAATAACTGTGCTTTAATAGAAGCTGCTAAAGGTTGCCTCTGTGCAGGACCAATCAGGAGCAATGATGTCCATTTAATTTGGCTTTGTTTTTTTTCAGCTAACTTACCAAAATGGCAAACATCTCTGTTTATAAATGCAGCATTCGCACCAGTGACTCATGTTCCTGCAGGTTTTCACACTTTACCGATCAACACCAGTTATCAACCGGATTCCAGCAGAAACACTGAAAGCAGGAGATTAAAATGTGCACCTAAATTCTGCTGCAGGGATTTCGTCTTTTATACGAGAAGGTGGACGAATAGGTAAAGAGTTGATCTTAAGTTGACTAAGTTCCTTTAGTTGTGGTTGGATATTGAAACACACGTCGGTACAAAAAGTCCCTCCTGTTGTTTTATGGCTGCTTTTCACATCATCTACTGCCCTTGCAAATTTAAGTTCCGTGTTCTCTAAATAGACTTCTAGAAGTTTTTCTAGAGCAAAAATGAATTTTCAGCCTCATTAAATGTTGTTGTGTTCATGGAAATTTGTTGTTTTCTCAACCCTCCATTAAGTTTAACACAAACAAAATCATTTCCCACAAAGAAACGGACAGAAGCTTTGGTAAGAAAAAATAAAAAAATCTAAAAAATACATTGAAGTGGTAATGGACATGATAAAAACCATTAAATTCACATTATGACTGGGAAGGCTGCAAACGAAAAATCTAACTGCATACTTGCTGTATTTAGTTTGAACAGGTGGGCAGAATAGAGAGACATTTGGTTTATCCCACACAGAGGAGGAAGTTGTTGGAAGACACAGTCAGCACGGTGAAACATCTTTCTAGAGTTTAGGTGCAGAGTGGAGTGAAAAACAAGTTTGTTGTTGTTAAAGATGTAAAAATAGAAGCATTCACACGAGGAGCCCCAGTGTTGGTGCTGCCCGCAGGCAAACGGTAATCCCAGTTTTTATCATTTATAGCATTACATCTTAGTTATAATCCACAAAAGACATTTCTGAGTTCTCTCTACTTCTAACCATGGTTGTTCTATTTCCACAGAGCAGCAGGACTTTATGTTGTCGTGCAAAATGAAACCACAGTGAGCAAAAATATAACAGGAGCAAAAAAAATAATTAAAAAATCACTCAGAAACTGCTTAAAGTGTGTCCATTGTAGACGTTTTTACAACTTAACCCTGATAGCAGGTTTGTATTCTGCCCGTCTTATCCACAGTTAATGATTATTTTTATTCGAGGTTCTCAAAATTTAATGGCTGGAACTCTGTATAGTTCTGTATAGCTGGGTAAAGAATAGTGGAGTCTTCTCAAACACTTTCACCACATTTACACTAAATTCGAAAAACGTCTGGCTGATTGGATTCAGAACTGTCTGCTTCGGCTGGGAAAAAAAAACAGTATTTTTCTGGAATAATTAAACAGCAGCTCGCTGTTGGGTAACGTGACAGTGATGTCAGGTCCCGGGTGGATAAAATAATTGAGGCATTCAGAGGTTAAAGTCATTATTTGGATCCAGTCGCTAATGATTCCAAAGGTGTATTTACACACAGCCTTTAACAAATAGCTCGGAAAAGGTTTAATCATTAGCCGCAGAGATGTATTTAATACGTATTATCGCTCCAGTGCTTTCCACGTGGATCTGTAAAAAAAGAATGTGGTTAAAGGATAAACAGTCTCAGGGATTTAAAGGTGGAAGCTTTCGCATCACGAGCGAGAAATATATTTATTTCGATTGTGATTAAGAAGTACATTGTATTAATTGAGACCCACTGGTGGCGCGGTAATTGAGGACTTCAATTTATTCATATTCATTACTCCATAATGTGCTGTATATATAATCTGTGAGTGCTGAGCTGGAGATGCAAACAAGCTCCCAGTGAAACGTTTTAATTGGCCTGTTCTATTTCCATTTCAATAAGAGGTCCCCTCCCCTCCTCTCCTGCTTTGTCCCTCCACTTCTCTCAAGCTGTCCTGTCTGATATCTGACATGCTGGCTCGCTCTCCTCTTCCTGTTAATGGATCGCTTAACTCCGTAATTTGGAGCCGCATGTGAGGAGATTGGAGACCCAAGTGTGCGTCAAAGTGTGAGTTTGTGTGCGATTGGATGCCGCAGAACTAAAACTAACACAGGAAGCCGAAAGGAGGAAGAGACGGGGAGATGAAAGGGGAGACATGAAAGGAGATGGGACGAAGAGAGAAAAGTTTAGATTTCATGAACACTACAAGCAGCAGCTCTGGCAGCCGAGACGAGATGTGCTTCTGATCAGGAGCCATTACGGAGCGACTCCACCAAAACTGTAATCCAAAAGTTATTCAGAGAGGGGACATCTTCATCCACGTATCAGGATGGTGCTGGAGAGGTTTAAGACGTCAGATTTAAATGCATTTTAGACGAGTTTGATACCACCACATACTGTCAACCGAACCCCTAAACTCCAGGAAACACAAACGTATGGTTGTGAAAGACGTCCACAGATATCAATGCTGCATGCCGCAAGAATACGCCTGACATATATTTTGTCATTGACCCAAGAACCCAGATGTGCAGCACAAGACACGTGACGGTCTGTAAGCTGTAAACACACCAAAAAAGGAAATGAATGCTTGTTCGAAGAAGAATCTAAGGCTGATTCATCTGTAAAAGAGTTTAAATAACACGTAAATGGCCTTACAACCTTACAAAGAGACTAAAGTGCATCCAGGCAGAAGTGGAAGTATTTGTGAGAGAGATCCAAGAAGAGGATGTAAGTAGTGACGTAGTCTATGGATTTATACCCAACATGCAGTATGACTGGAACTGCATGAATGATCTGAGGAGCTGAAACCTAAAACGTCAGGAAATGTAAAGGAATAAAAGAAGAGAAAATATGGAACTGAAGTCATTCAAGGATGTAAAAAGAAGCCATAAAACAGGAGTGACTCTATTGGACCACAATGCTGCTTTTTAGAGGTTAAACTGTTGCAGCAGAACTTTAGTACACATTTTAATCTTTCACTGTTTCTGCTAGAAATCAATCCACTCTACATAGAACTGATGTTGTGGAGCTACAAACGCCTGGTTTTTAGCAGCTCGCAGGAAAGTTATTTTTCATACTGCTCTGCACATCAACCTACAAAGATATCTCATTGTGCTGAATGTATCCTCGACCAGGCAATTTAAATGTACCAACCCCCTGAAAGGCCATGTCATCTTTAAAAGAAATTATAAGATCACACCATGTATCAGCCAAAAACTGAAAAAACTAAGGATTGTTAGATTATTACACTTTCATTACATCACATTTCTCGAAATGATCCTGTGGAATATGCAGGTCTTTTGGCAAAATGGACCCAAACAAGCTTAAAATCTTGTCAAAATCACTTAATTCTACATTACTTGATTAAAACACAGCCAAAAATAAAGCGTTTGCACCAGAATCTGCAAAAAACTAAAAGTTCTCCGCTCCTCAGAGCAGACAGAAGACAACTTTGAGAGTATGAGAGGGAAATAAAACCCTTGATGAATAAAACAAACACAACATGGCTTAAAAAATAAGGTAGTAAAGGAAACAGGAAGTGGTTGAGGATACATTCAGCACAGTGGAACGCCTTTATAATCCTTTGCTGCAGAGTGTGGAGGGAGGCTGGCTTGTTTGTAGAGGTTATAAGAATGAAAATATCTATATTTTGTAGAGCCACTGCAGTTTTTTGAACATTTGTTATGTCAAAATTTCACAAACTAGAACCTGGAAGCACAAATTGATTTTGACTTAAGACAAAGGCCTTAAAAATTGGTGAAATGTTGATGAAAGACGGATTTTTATAAATAAATATGGATACCACCGTACATATATACACTTACAGAAGCTTTCTTGGGTCCCAATGCTATCATTGTTTGGAAATTTTTGCAAATTTTCGATTTTCGATGACCAATAATTAAAACAAAACAAAAAAAAGGCCTCTATTGGAGCCATTTGAGCATTTTTTTTTTCTGTCCTCACCAACGTCCATGGCTATGAGGGTTGTATTTGATGCTCGATTATTGGTCTTTTTATGGTTTTATCAAATGTTTTGTGTATTTCGATGCTTTGCGAGGCACTTTGTAACTCCAGTTTTAAAAGGC
>NW_007577819.1:315802-321578 GCF_000690725.1 Stegastes partitus
TTTTTTTTTTTTTTTCTTTTTTACCCCTCAACCCTCCCTCTCGGTTGGTTCTTTGTGTGCCCTGCCATTCTCCGCGATGCCCCAGGCTCACACATATGGCACTCTCCTCTCTGCTATTGTCATCCATTAACACAGTTGTCAGTGGGAATTACAGACACGTAGCGCAACATGCGAGGCGGCGCTCGAGCTTCTGATGCTGGAGACAGAACAAGGCAGGAGAAAGATGTAAGAGGCGTCTTAAAAGGGCGAGAATGGAAATCTGTTACGTCGGATTTCAAACATCACCTCAGACGAGAGATGTCTCCCAATTATGGGGCGGGAGGTGAACTTTACAGGTCGCAATCTTAATAGAAATTATGTTTTTTTTTTTCCTATTTAAGCAAGTCGTACCAGGTTGAAAGCTTCCAGATGATACTGGTGCCACAAAATACAACTAAAGTGAATTCTCACATATGTTTTGAAGGTCAGGATTAGATAAATAGCACACTTTGTTAGAAGTTTGGTTTAAGGTTCAGCACCTAAATGGTTAAGGTTAAGAGAGATGTCACTGCTCGGTTCAAATACGACGCTTTTCTTCTTCGTTGATGATTGGTTGGTGGAAAAGGAGTGAAAATAAATAGTAAAGATACGTTGATTTGGATTTAAGACAAAACAAACGTACTCCAGCAGAAAATATGTTCCCTAAAAAATGTAAATGAGAATAAAGTTTAGTTCATGAAATCTTCTGCCACAATTTGGTTAAGTGGTGTTTTAATGTATGATTTTAAAAAAATAAATAAAAATGTTAGTGTGTTTTTCTGCACTTTTTAATGTACTGTAGGTGTTGACAGCTGGAATTACAAAAAAGAAAGACAGGTGGTTTTGAAAGGGAGAAAACAAACAAACAAACAAAATAAAACCCCAAATTTACACCATTTGTCAGAGCCAGAAACTAAACAGAAAAAAATAGAGAATTTTTTAAAATTTATTTATTTTTATATTTCCAATGGCCCTTGACCTAATCATAAGTGATTCCAGTTCTCTGTAGAAAATGAACCAAACCTAAACTTAAAATCAGTTGTTAAGTGAAATATTTTTGAAAAATTGACTCTTGTTTTTACTGATTTCACCTCAAATTGCAGATAACAATAATAACTACACAGAATTAAAAGATGTTACTTTAAACATGAACTTTACACTAAACATCTAAAAACTGGTAATTCATTCTTTTACAAAGTTTGACTGTATATTTACACATTTTTTCTGCATTTTAACCCATCAATATTATACATATCAATTATGTAATTATAATAATCTAATAATAATAATAAAACTATTTTGAAATATTTTACTTTAAAAATAAATTATTTATCTTCATTTTTCCTGTTTTGTGAAACTACAGGAAAAAAGGAATAACTTAGGTGTCTTTAAAAAAAACCCCAGACATATATGTAATGTGTGTATATATCGGCCTGTTTAATCTGATTTTAACTGACTTTTAATGAATTTTTACAAAATCTGGGCAAAACAAATGTATAATTTTTGGCAAAATTTTAAATGACATGTAAATTAAAGTAATTTTGTGGAAATAATCATTTGAAGCTTAGATTTGGCTAAATGTCTAACTAAAGTCACATGATTAGTCAAATGACTGTCAGAAATTTGAAACAAGACAAAAACAACAACAGTTTCTGGCTCTTAATTTTTAAATTTTTATTTTCATTTATTGTTAATATATATATATATATGTAATATAATTGAATTTCCCTTCTGGGATAAATAAAGTATTTTTCATTTCTTTTTTTTCATTTCATATAATTTTTTATTTTATTATTATTATTTTTTTTAAACGTTACAGGCCTTTCAAACCCACCAGCCAGTTTTGGGTTTCAGAGGGTTCAGCCATTGATGCCGTGTATCAATATTAAAATATATGAAGCATCTTTGTAAAAAAAAAAAGAAAGAAAGAAAGAAAAAAAAAAGTTACCATAAGCACACTGAGTCTTCAAAGAGAAACTGTTCAAAAAAAAAAAGAAAAAACAGCAACCAACAAAATGATGCAGAGCAGGATGTGGCCGTTCTCATTAGACGCCTCCATCAGATGTCCGTATAAAAGTTAGCATCTCTTCTGTCAGCGAGCCGAGCTGATTACCGCAAGTTTGATTGGAGTGGATGGAAAATCAGGCGCGCTCTCGACACGTGCACTTCCCCAAAGTTCTAATTAAAGTGGTTGTGATGACAGAGCCGGGAGTGAGACGTACAGCATTACCCAGCAGTCGGTATCGCAGTGATGTGTGCGCGACGGAGACAGAGAGGCAGAGATAACAGCTCTATAATAATCAGTCCATAGGGAACGACAGAGCAGAGAGCTGTGACAGCTTGTCCGCCAGCTAACTGTCACTTACACAAACACACCTATGCGCAGACACACAAACACACACGGCGGCAGCGATAATCAAACCTTACAGCTGCTACATCTGATCCAGTGTCAAACAACTGTTAAGAGATATTCCTACTTTTGCTGCCGAGATACGGCGACTGTGTTTATGCGTTTGTTGATGAGAAATCTTTTTTTTTTTTGTAACGACAACGTGACAGCTGATCTGTAATTTGCAGCACGAGAGGCGAGTTGTTGCAGGATGGATGCCACTTTGTACAGCAGACAGACAGACAGACATGAAGCCAGAGAGACAGACAGACAGACAGACAGACAGACAGACAAAGCCCGAGGTGCTGTGTTTGCATCTCCCCTTCATCGTCTACAGGTTTTGATTCTGTTTGAAGTTTTTCGGCGATGGGTTTTGTTAAGTCTTGACAGAGACTTCTCTCGCCTCTTTTTTTCCTGAGTTGTCAGGACAAGACGTCTTTAATCTTCCTTATCCAACGTATCTGCGAAGGGAAGACAAACACAGCTCTGTTCTCATCCCTCTCCTCTCATACGAGCACCAGCCCACTGGATGTGTCCACATCCCAATAATTTACGGCTCACTTTGATATCTCGGCTGTTGGAGCGGATGTTAAAGAATCGGACGTTTCAGATCTCTAATTGTGCGAACATATTCAATAATTTAAAAGTTTGCCTTCGCAGTGTGCGCCCAACCTCTCGTAGAGAAGTTAAACTGCGCTCGAAAAATTACAAAACAAAGGATTAGTTCTCCTCTAGATTGAGCAATTATAGTGTTTTTCTTTTGGTGGATTTTTACTGGGACGTAACATTTTAGACACTTTTCATGTCGACAGTGTGGCGTAGAGATGAAAATCAACACAACACACAAAAACACAACATGAAATAGTCACGGTAAAAGTATATTTAAACCAATGGATGCACTTTACACCCCTTCTTCTCAGTTGAATTACTCTCAAAGTATTACCTGCAGTAAGGAGTACTAAATATCAAATGAAACTACACAACTTGGCCTTTCTAATGATACCAGTTGATTCTATGTGTGATAAGCTATCGATGAGAAAAGCAACGTAGAAGTTAGTGCTTATTACAACCTGCATCCAGCCCTGTGTCCATCACATCACTCATGAGCTCATCCTGCATAAATCATTTAATATAAATTCAGCAATATGTTGATATATCACTGTAAATTATTTGTACACGCCCAAGTAGGAACACTGAGAAGACAGATTCTGCATATTTTCACTCATTTCTTCATCCACTTTCAGTCTCCTGCTTCTCGTTTGAATGAATCACAAAATCCAACCAGATATCAAAATAAACGGCTGAATTAACCATTTCTGATTCCCCTGGTTTGTCTCCTCTGCAGCATATTAACACTTTATTGAACACAATCATGACGCTTTTGTTAGGCACATATTTCTTTCCCATTTCTAGCATCCCAACATCATGGTTGTGATATTTCTAGAGTCTACACGAGCTATCTGTCCTGCCAGCATGTTAAGGTGCTATACATGTAAAAGCATTAAAAAAAAAAAATAGAATTTTAAATGTGTTTTTTCTTGATATAAAGGCTCATAGGAAATAAATCTGCAAGTACAATCATGACAAATGATGGAATATTTGCAGAATCGACTTTGTTTTATCAAATGAGAGAAAACAACAAAGCAAATCACAGAAAAGAAAAGTGTTAATTTACACATTGATTTTAACACTAAACAGACCAAAGCTGGTTGGTTTGACTGTAAAGTTACACTATTTTACTGCATTTTAATCCGTTAAAAAAATAATATTTTACACATTTTTACCAATATTTGGAAGAAAAGTAAATTGAACAAATTTGACCTATTTAAAAAAAAAAAAAAAAAAAACCTATTAAACTATTTTTTTTCTCTTTTTTGTCAAATCACAGAAAAAAAGTAATAATTTACATATCTTAAAACAAATACAATAGCCCAATTCATATATTTATATATCTTTTTAGTTTGCCTTTAAAGTCCTGTAAAGCCTAAACCATGAACTAGTTGCCAGAAGATTCTAATTTGGAGTGTTTAATTAACCTTTGGACAACTAAAAAATTAAAAAAATTAACTACAATTTGCATATATGAGTTTTAATTTGATAATTTTTGCTACATCCAGCATTTTTGGTGCATGAATTACGATCTGTGGTGGATTATCAGTGCACTGAATGTGTTTTCATTAAAGTCAAATATAAAAAAACCACACTGATGATGTAGAGGTCTCCTAAAAACATGCATAAAATATAACACGCTTGGCATGAGAAGTGTTAATTAACCTAAAACTAGTGAATGAGCACCTGTATGATCAGTGCAGTGGTCATCGGTCTGCAGATTCCTTCAGGGATGAATTCCAACTCAAGAATCCATCCTTCTGCCAGGATCAAGCATGAAATAAACAGTGTTTGTGGTTATTTGTTAATCTGCCACCTGCTCTGAGGACAGGAGGGAATTCAGCACCGCAAAAATAATAGAACATAAAACTAAACAAAAAAGGAGAAAGGCACCATCGAAGGCCCTCATCTTGGGTGACTTTGTGGGAAAGATCTGGAATCCTTGACCGTTAAAGTTAATCTCATCATCATCATACGGGTCTATTTTCCAGCTCACAGTTTGCTGACAGAGGAAATCATCATGCTGGGGAGAAACCAAGCGTTCACACTTCAAATTACCGGTGACCCTGATGCATTCACATATGCACACACAACACAAAGACAAGAGCGTAATCACACCCCCGCGCACACACACACCAACACACACCAACACACACACAGCAAACCAACAGATGTACATGCTGATGCACAGATGGACACACAGACACATGTGTCCCGATCTGAAAGTGCCGCTCAGCAAAACGCGACAAATCATTTCCGCGTCTCTTCGGAGTCGATCAAGTTTTTCCACCAAAACTGAATCAACCTCCAACTCTAAAAAAAAAAAACTATTTAATTTACAAGCAACAACCTCGTACAACCATCAGAAAGAAGCTGGTGGACATGAATGGGCATTATTTATTACAGCAGAATGTGATCTGAAGCTTTCAAAAGAAGCCACTGGTTGATGAGATTAATAATTAAACGACTTTCTGTCGCTACATTCTTTGTTATTCTATTGTGTTGTTGTTACCACAGCTGCAAGATCTTAGAAATTTGAATGGTTTCCGCGATGATATAACTGACCCACTGCAAAACTTGTGGTGGAAGTACATCTCCACGTTCACCACACTGTTGGTGTTTAAACAGATTTAGCATTAAGGCCCCAAACAGCCTCACCGACACTGAGATGTTCTCACTTGTGTGATCGTGCAGGGAAACGTGCAAAAAGCGACTTTTCAGTTGGAATTTCTCATTAATGAAGCAAACAGTAAGACTTGT
>NW_007577819.1:323614-331274 GCF_000690725.1 Stegastes partitus
AGTCAGCTGGGATAGACTCCAGCCCCCCATGACCCTAGTGAGGATTAAATGGTGTACAGATGATGGATGGAAATTGTTTATTCACTCAACGTGTATTCAAATTTTGAGTACATTAGGGTGTAAAGGTTTCATTTAAGGCTGTATACTAACAATTAGAACCATGCACGGTGTCTTTTTGTATCAAGCAGCAAAAAAATGTTGTAGCCTGAAATGTTTCATGCAATGTGACTACGGCACACATGCACATCTCAATACCAATGCTGAAGCGATATATCGTGCAGCCCAGTGTGCACTGGTCAAAACTAGTGATTTCAGCCTGGACCCTGGTAACTGTGAATTTATAGAGTACCAATCAGAGAAGCCAAAAGGATCGAGCGTGCTGGGAAAAGTTGGCATTCAGCCGTTTTGGCCGCAGCTGGAGGGAAAAACTTCCAAACTGTCCATTTGAGCTCGACCATGTTACAACAAGCAGCTGATCGGTCGCCGATAAACGCTGCTGCACGGACGCACATCTCAACCTTTAACTCTTTTCTCCTGTGTTTACCTTTGACTGTAATAGCAAAATAAAACCCTATTTAACAAGAATATTGCCTGATTATGTATGTAAGATTATCAGACTATGGTGTAGAGTGCTACAACAGCCTGCCCAGTGTGTGGAAATACACATAACTGCCTGATTTGTAGCTTGGATTAGACGTTTTGATGAAAATTTCAGCCAGATCCAACCCTTTAATTACCCCACTTTGTTGTTTTTGCTGATATATGAAGATGTATACATACTATTTTTAGTCTACATTGTAGGCTTTTAAATGACAGTTTTATCCAACATGCAGGAAACACAACCGGGAGCTTTCTGTCTTGTCCGAGTGCTGCCTGAATAAAAACCCATGTCCTGATAAAACAACAGGAGCGGCTGTGAAAGACGCTGTAGTGTGCAGAGAGAACGTGTCGGAGGCAAATGCAGTGAAGCGGAGTGCTCTAAAAGTCACTTAGAATTTGGAGAGCTACTTAGTCAAGGTCATTATTGCACCCAGTCTGTGCATGTGTGAGTGTGTTGCTGCATACGTGCACGCATCCATGTGTGTGTGTGCGCGCGCGTGTGTGTGTCTGTCTAGCGAATATAATAATGCAGCCATTTGCTGCTATAGCAGAGTGCAGTAAAACCATTAAGTGTCTGACAGAGGTGCTGACTGTAGATTACAGCGGCTCTAAATCTGAGCGCGGCATTATGAAGCCGCCGAGCTGCACAAAACCGTGTGTCATTTTCAACACCCGTAAATGCAGCGACGTACACGTCCGACAAGCAACATCTTTGTGGCGCTTCTTCTAGTAAACACTGGCTAAAAGAAACACGTATAGTTGTTCCAGGTTTTTGGAGAAGGCTCTGTTGGATTTTGGAAACAGATAAAAGCATCCAGAGAGAGTTACTCAGCAAAAATAAAGGATTTTTAAAAAAAAAACAAAACACTAAATTTATTCTGTTTTCCAGCACAACAGCAGCCACTTTAGCTGTACACTGTGCACATCATGTATTTCTCAAGCTTAATTTTACAGCTGAGCAAATACAATGTTCTCAGTCCAAGATGTTATTGAACCTCAGATCTGAATGTTTAACCCTCTTGGTTCAAAAGCCAGGTTGTCACAACAAAATAGCCAAAATTACACCATTTATCAAAGCCAGAGACTGTAAAAACAGAGGGAACTGCAGAATTTACAACACTCCGATGGTCCTTGAACACATCTGGTCGGACACTCAGCTTAAAACGACCATATTTAACCAAAATCGCTTTATTGTAAATGTTTTATTTCTAAAAATTGCCAAAAAAAACTGGTTGTGGTAACCAGATTGCATAAAAGATAGAAAGAAATCACACTCGTCGTCGCATCTGAAAAGCCATGACAGACATCCTGCAACCAACAGTGATGCAGCAAAAAATTCAAGATCTTTTCTGTTAGAATTCAGGCTTTAATTAAAACTGTAAACAGTAATGCACTCACATGAAATATCACACAACCTCACAAAACTGCCATTTTGTTCTTAGTCTGGAGCCTCATTTAACTGAATTCTTTAAAGAAGAATCAGCCTCAAATAACCCTCCAACAACCTAATCCCTTCAAGTTAAGTCAGACGTCTCTAAAATATCAAAGAACTGGTCTGTTAATGTCTTTTTCTTTTTTCTTTTTTTTTCTGGCCTTCATCTTTGCCAAAACTATTATTCTAAATCTTCAAAACGCCCGACGTCCGGTTTGGGAAAAAACAACTTCTGTGGTCTCCCAAGCATCCCTCCCACTGAAAATGTGTTGAGTTTGTAATATCCTGCCATAAGCTGTGACTAGAAGTGATGAATACACTCCGTGCAACCATTTGCAACACAACAGAAGCTCCGTTTAATGTGTTTCTGCGCCGCACAACAGCATGATTAAATAATACGTGGAGCGTTACAAAACCCCGCTCCAGACGAGGATTCCTTCCCAGCCCGAATAAGGTCAGGAGCGGCTGGATGTACAGTCCGATTTTATATTTTATTTTTTCATCCTCCCCCCCCATCAGGAGATGATTGATCTCTGATTCAGGGAGAAGAAAAGAGAGGAGAAGACAAAAAAAAAAAAGATGGGAAGAATCCAGTTGGGGAAGAGAAAGAAAGAGATAAGCAGCATGTGTGAGCCTCTAACCACCAGCTGACACTCTTCATCTGTTGTGTTGTGTCTGCACGCCTGTTTCACCATCGCAGCACTGTGGGTTTGTCTGAACACATCAAAAAAACAGAGAGCGAGAGGAAGACAGAGGGAGGAAGAAAGAGCGTTTTCTTAGAGAGACTCCAGCATCAGCTTTCTGTCTCACTTTCCCTTCATTTCTCTCTGTGTAATATCATTTCCCCACTCTGTCCTGCTTTTATCGCTCGGTTACCCTCCTCCCCTCCTCTCCTCCTTCTTCCTCCTCCTTCCTCCTCCTCCTCCTCCTCTGAAGCAGAGTTGGGAGTTGGGAGCAAAAGGCAGGAGACAGACAAGATAAAAGCTGTTTCCTGGTTTCTTCAGCTCTCAGCTTCTCTGCTGTCAGGCGAGAAGACAGCTAGTCAAGACGGAGAATTTCCTGCTAGATGTATCCCTGCACAGCTGCTGTCGCTAACAGGCGGAGGAGGAAAAAAGAAAGAAAAAGAAAGAAAGACAGACGGATGGATTCAGAGGCAGAAAGCAGATATGTGGACGGCTGCAGACAAAAGATGATCCTGCAGATGATCTTACACATCTTCACTCTGGCCCCCTTTAGGAAAAGAGAAAGAGAAAAGAAAAAAAAAATCGCTGACAAGTTTGTGTTTCATATGTAAAGAAAAAAAAAACAAGATTTCACCACTTCCACTTCCTGTAAGTGATGGATTCTCTGTTTCTGCTACTGTATAAGCAAACCTCACACGACACACTCCTGAAGGCCTCCAGCTTGTTGTCTCCAACTCTCAGAGCAGAGACGAACAGGAAGGCCCGGCTGCAGTGTCACAAAAATTAACGCCGACAAATATCACACGTCAGAAGTGCTTCGATTTCCCCCTTTTTTTTTTCTGAAGGCACAGAAATTTGGGAACATTAGCGAGACTCCCGCCGGATTTCTGACCAATCACGTCTGCGCAACACGAAGCTCCATTGATTTTGTGTCTCCTCCCGTCCTGCAGGGAAAACATGTTATTTTACAGCTTAGGTTTTGTAAAGAGACGCAGTCCTGTCAGCAGTAATTAGCTATTCGGAGGCAGCGACCACACAACATTTCGCACAGTTTCTCGATGGCGTCTTGTTTAACACTTGTTCACACTGCACGGGGAGAACATGCAAACTTCATGCAGAAAGATCCCGGGCGTCCTCACCAAAAAAACAAAAAAAATCAAATCAAATCAAATCATACTGCAAATAATGTTACAGACATTACAATATGAGTCCCAACTTCAGTGTGAATTGTAATTTTTGACGGTTTCATTGCACTCAACCAAATGCAAAACTGATGTAAACTGTGACCTGAACAAAAACCACGTTTTCTTCTGTCTGGACAGTATGATCTGTTAACTGGTTCAGCTCTGTGGTGCCACAATGCTTTATTTATACACTGTGACACATTTTATCTTTATCATAAAACAAGCACTTTGAATGTTGCACTTGACCAGAGATTTTAGAAATATTTAAATCAACTGTTCAGTCCTAGAAGGACTCTCCTCCCTGGTTGCTGAGTCAACCTCTAAAAACTCGTATCTGTGTGTCCAAGGTGCATATTTATAAGTCTCTTCCTTTAAAGTGATCCTACGGAAGCCGGGAGCGGCCGTTTTCTGCTACTGTTCTTTCTTCGCCGTTTTCTCGAGATAACGAGTTAATTTTCTCATTATCTCGGGATAACAAGAATCGTTTTCTCATGAAAACGAGACAATTGGTGTTTGTGTTTGCCCGCCCGTGCCCGGTCCAGGATGGAATCCCAGGTGTGTGGGACCCACCAGCGGCGGGCCGGAGGACAGACGAGATCGGGCACAAGCGCTTCATTGTAAGTTGTCGTGCCCGGTCAGCTGTTCTCATGACACGTCATGTTGGAGTTCCTGGTCAGCTGTCTATATAAGATACGTCACACCAGGAAGTCCGACAACTTCTGATGAAGGCTGAAGTGACAGCTGAAACTGTCAACGGGATAATTATCTCGTTATCTCGGGAAAACGGCATTTAAAAAAATGTGCGGCCATGACCGCTCTCGGCTTCCGTATGATCCCTTATTTCCTTAAAATGACTTCGAAGTAACTCTTCCTCCAGAATGTGCAGATCTATAAAGTCCCTGCCTCTCTCTCCATCCAGTCGCTGCAGCTCAGCACACCAGCTCACCTACTACTAAACTGTAAAACTTCTCGACGCTACATGATGGCAAGTTGTAATACTGGAGTAATTCTGCCGTACATGTTTTAACCAGAAATGGATTCTTAAGAAGAATAATGACACGATTGGTTTTGTTATGTATAAACAGTTTCATCCTACAGTGTCCGTTGGTTATTTCTCTCATGATGTGTCTTCTAGTGTATATAAGAAGTACACCACACAGGCATGTGAACAGGGTACAAAAAAGTGATTTTACAGGATGAGGTTTGTTTGATCTGCAGCAAACTTTAAACTTCATAGTAAACAAAAGCTGAAGTTGCATCACAATTAACCTTCACCACATGAAAAGGCTTTCGTTGTGAAGCAGCTGTTGACTCAGTCATGCAGGTTTATGACTCTTTGTTCCAAGAAATGTGTCTGAATGCTGACAAATTACTAGCACTTTTTTGTTAGCTCATCTGTTTTAAAGTATTGCATAAGAGAAGTGGCTGACAATATCGAGCCACGAGTGAGTAAAGACGTAGAATATCAACGTTTTATCATTTGTTACTGCTTCAATTTATGAGTTTAGTCGATCCCTATTGTTCATATACATGCAAAACTTTGATTTATAGTAGAATTTCTATTTGACCAACAGGTTTCTTCTGGCTGGAAATGGCATAAACAAGCGACAAAAGGTGGTAAAGCATTGCGTTCAATGATAAATCACATCAAACAGCGCCGTTGATGGATTTTTCGGTGCCTTTTTTTTCCTTGAATTAACGGAAACGAGGCCCGAGCCGCATGACGGAGAGCGGTTACCCAGCCAGATGAAAATCCATATACCTTGCATTTATTGCATCCTGCGCCACATCTTCTGTTTGAGCGCTTCGCCTGTGTGAGCTTGTATTTTAACGCCGCCACTCTGCTTGATGAGCACACACCTGATTACACACTCCCTCCGTCGCACACAAACAAACACACTCGCATGTCATACAAATGCGCTGTTCGGTTCAATCCGCTTTAATTATTCAATAACTGTTGGGTCGTGTGCAGTGACACTGACGGAATCCGTAAAACGCAGCAGAGGGGGGGAAAAAAAGAAGAAAAAAAAAAGCGACTAAGTGATATATCTTGTATTGTTGAAATCAGCATCTCAGGGCGCCATTATCAGCCTCACAGGACAGACACGACCTCGCAGCACGACGCGCGTCTGCTCGCCCGTTAATAATTTAAATAAAAACGGGGGGCTGGTGCCACCTTGAATGATGCCAAACAGTCAAAGCGAGCGGTTGTCGCGCATGTTTGTGCATGCCAGCTGTGGTGACAAAAGTCATTGTGCACAGTGAGATTACCTGCTGAGGCTGCTGCAGCCAGCATTGCTCACGCATTAACCTTTCGCATTTGTTCATGTCAGTCAACAATCTGGCTCGTCTCTTCGTGGAGGTGGAGGTGGAGGTGGGGGGGGAATCCGTGTAGTTGTTTGTACTTGTTTAAAATGCGTTTTGACTGTGAAGTGTGTCGCAGCTGCACGAACACAACTGTGAAGCAAACTGTACTGAGCGAGTGTGTTTTCCGACGTCTGGAGATTCTGATTTAGAAGCATCTCTGTGTGCTTCATTGAGGATTGTACACTGTGATGCGTTTTTATCATCAACAGTTTCAGCTTGTGAAAGTTGAGTATTGCACTTGACCTTATTGATTCTTAATAATATGCCGTTTCACTGCTCAAGTCTAGAAAAAAAAAAAAAAGATGTTTAAGCCGTCTTCCGAAAACTCATATTGAAATATTCAAGTGCACATTGTCTCAAACAGATAAAAGAGTGATGATGTGTTTTTGGCTGCAATCTGTAACGACGTTTCCTTATACATTAAGACAAAATCATTAATATCGTACATTATCTGTACATATTCTATCTTGTTTCTTTGGTGTTTGTATTTTTTTTTTTTCTAGTGCTGATTTGTGACTTGAACATGATTTATAAGTATCTCTGTATGCCTTAGCTACAGTTGGATGAGTTGTAAATTGAGTCTTGCACTTGACCAGATTGAGATTTTGGTATTATTTCATGTATTTTTTCAGGGCTAGACGGAGCCATGTCTTTAAAGTCCCTCTTTAAGCTCATTAAACTCATATCTGTGTATCCAAGTTACTTAATATATATATGTTTTCCATGAAAATAATCCCTTACAGCCTAAATAAAATGACTTAAATGTGATTCTACACTGTTGCTTCCTCCAGAATGAGCAGATCTATGATGTCTCCCTCTCCATCCATTCGCTGCAGCTCAGCACACCAGCTCACCAGCTACTCTGCTCAAACACTGAAAAACTAGTCAACACTGCAGTAATTTCACTGTATATACATGTCCTCTAGTATACATTTACCCTATATCAATAGGCAAAAAAAAAAAAAAAGTCTAAAGTTGCGTCACAATTAACCATCGCCACAATAAAAGGCTTTTATTTTGAAACAGCTGCAGGAGGTGTTGACTTAGTCATGATGTTATTAAGTCGATGGATGGATGGATGGATGGATGGATGGATGGATGGATGGATGGATGGGACATGAGAGGAGCAGGTGAAGCTACAAGTGAATAAAAAAGTGAAACCAGAGGGTTAGAAGAATAATGGTGCAGAACCTGCAAGTTGACAGGATTAGTTATTGTCAAAGCCCTAGAAGTCTGAATGCATATTTTTTTATTGGTGCATTACAGTTTTTAATGTGGAAATGCTCAACTGTATTCCCCCATCATATCTCTTCTCGTCTACGAGCACAACTGTGGTGCCTCCTCGCTGCCACTGTTGATTTAACTGCAAAAAAAAAGAAAAGAAAAAAAAAAGC
>NW_007577819.1:331604-347244 GCF_000690725.1 Stegastes partitus
TTTTTTTTTTTTTTGTCTTTGTGTGAAATGTGTGTGCATCCCCTCCAACCCTATAGGGACTTGTATACGAGTCTGGCCCTCTCTGCCTGCCATTGTTATGCCAGCTTTGTGCCTTTGAGCAGCTGCGAGTGTGTGTCTGTGCCCGTGAAAAGTGTGTTACGACGACGCTCGCATGTGTGCATGTGTGCGACGCCGCTGCTTTCTGCCAAGACCCGGCTCCTCTCTGTGTCTGTCCATTGTGTCCGGCGTTGTGTTCGGTGGCCCTGGGCATTTGGCCGCTGTAGAGAACAATGCAGAATAGACAATAGTGAGACAATAGCTGGGATGCTCTGTGGAGCGATGGGATGAGGCACCTAGCATGTAGCCGCCGCGAGTTTGGGATGCTTGCGATTTCTCCAAAACGCATCTTGTGTCATAATAGCTAATTAATTATGCAGAATATTGCGGCGCTTAAACCGCATCCGGTCCAAATCTGACCGGCGGCCAAAGGCTGTAGAAGTGTGTCATGCTATGCATCCACCCCTCCTTCCTCCCCGCTTCGATGACCTCCTTCGGCCCAACAGAAGCCAACTGACAGCTTGACATCCTGTATCTAAAATCTATTAGTCATCCTTCTCTCCGTCGCTCCATCCGTCTCTCTGTCTCAATAAGCCATCAGTGGTTTTGGTTCCGATCCAAATCAATCCTGTTCCGACGCCGACCCGAATCATTCATCTCTCCCCGCTGTCTCTTTCTATCTTTATGTCGCTCTAACAGTAGGAGTGTGTAGCCGGCTGCCAGCTAGCATCCGTCATGTTGTCAGGGTCTGGCTCTGGGGCTGCTGTTGGCTTCCAGGGCCAAGACTTTCTCCGTCCCTAAACAGCCTCGATGCGCTCGCGTGGCGCGGCGGCGGCGGCATCGTCGGCCTCGCCACCTGGTTTCAGAGCAGAGTTTTCGGCTGCGCGAGCACAACCTGGGGACTAATTGAATTTGTAGGGGACCGTTTCTCTGCCATTATCCCGCTAAACAGGACGTCGTTTCTGGTCAGACAAGGTGCAAATGTGACTTTTAAAGCTTTGAGCATCCAGGTGGGATACAACCAAACCACTGTTTTGATGACAGTTTTGTCAAGTGTTTTTTTTTGCTGCCGTCACATTTTTCAACTGCAATATAAAGTCCTGCATCTTCATGGAAACACACAAGCATGACTACAAGTGGAGAGAATGTGCAATATGACACAGTTCTATTGTCATAAATCATTCAAATATCTATATTTTTATGACATTCTACAAAAAATGATAAAGTCTGGAATCAACATGTACATCATCTTTCCAAGTGTCCCTGTAGTGTTACCAATACTGGGGGGAATGGTGTCTCTACATGCAATACATATTTAAGTATTTACACTGTGACAAGCTTTACATTCTGCATTTTTCATTCATCAACTCTACAAACATGTTTCACCGTGCTGAATGTGTCCTCCAACAACTTCCTCCTCCGTTTACCGTTTCTTTTAACCGTGCTGCATTTATCTTATTAATCGAGTATGTCTTATTTTGTTCTCAGACTCCCTAATTTATTTCCACACTGACCTCTGCTCTGTGTAAACTCTGCCTGCAGTTTAACTGAAATCTCTTTCAATTCATGTCATGTGACTGCCGATCACAGCTGAGTCACTTGTGCTTCTTCAGTTGCACCAAGAAGATTAGAATAACTCATTTTTTAAACGAGACATGTGGAATAAAGAAATGAAATCTCAATTTTTAAGTTTAGATTTGGTTCACTTTTTTGACAGAAATGCATCACACATGATTGTATAATAATAATACATAATACTTCTTTGGCGCTATTTAAGACACTCAGAGATGCTTTGCAAAGTAGGTAATAGCACAACAACAAGACAAACAAAACATAACTAATTACTTACTTAATGGATAATCAGAAAGCTGAAAATCTGATCATTTCTCAGTTTTACTATTTTAAAAATGGTGTCATTTTGGCATTTAAAAAATAAAAAAAGACACTGCCTTTCAAACCCTCAAGTGGGTTTTGACATTCAGAGGGTCAATAGTAAACAGGTAAATGGCTTCCAAGTTGGTTTAACACTTAAAAATGAAAATAGCACAAAAACACCTGATACAATGAAAGAAAAAAAATAAGGGAAGTTATATTTTTATGCCTTGGAAACTTATAGTCAAAGGCAGCAATGTATGACAAACTATATGCTTTTGCGAGCTGCAAGGTGACTCGGTGGTTAGCACCGTTGCCTCGCAACAAGAAGATCGCCGGTTGAGGTGAGAGGCGAGAGAGGTGAGAACACCCGGGACCTTTCTGCGTGGAGTTTGCATGTTCCCCCCGTGCTGCGTGGGTTCTCTCCAAGTTCTCTGGCTTCCTCCCACACAGTCCAAAAACATGTTGAGGTTAACTGGTGATTCTAAATTGTTCATTGTCTGTCTCTAAGTGTAGCCCTGTGATAGACTGGTGACCTGTCCAGGGTGTCTCCTGCCTTCACCCTGAGTCAGCTGGGATGGACTCCAGCCCCCCATGACCCTAGTGAGGATTAAGCGGTGTATAGATGATGGATGGATGGATGGAACTTTATTTTGCTAAACTTTATTCAGTTGTGTGTGGTACCAATTGAGGCAATTCATTTAAGTTGGTCCAACACATCTCTTAATTATTCACCCATTTTCACACTTTTGCTTGACTCATAACGTTGGCCTACCAGATATCAAAACA
The DNA here is from genome assembly GCF_000690725.1 of Stegastes partitus. Taxonomy (NCBI): domain Eukaryota; kingdom Metazoa; phylum Chordata; class Actinopteri; family Pomacentridae; genus Stegastes; species Stegastes partitus. The sequence goes on from NW_007577819.1 coordinate 334,323, forward strand.
AAGAGCAGAACTTCGCTTTTTTGATCATATGAGTTGTTTGTAATGGATTTGCTTTTTATTCAAACATTTTCTAGACAATCTTGAAAAGCTACCTCTACTGCCAGCATGTTACAGTGAGATACATGTAAAAATGTGGGAGTTTCATACTATTAAACACGTTTTTCCTTGATATAAAGACTAATATCTAAAATTTACAAGTATTATTATCTTGCATTGTGGAAAATCTGGAAAGCCGAGACTGCTGTGAGAAAATCGAGACACAGAACATCCGGCTGGAGTCCTTCTAATGACCAAGATAAGAGCTTTAAAGTAAGTGAAATTACCCTGAAAATAGCCGACGGCTCGCAAACATCCTCATTGCCTTAAAATGTTCCGATCACTTCATTTGATTACTTTCTGCTCCGTTTTTAGTCAGTCACTCCATGCGCTCAAGTGGTTGGTTAATCTTCCTCACTGGAGGGAAAAACTGCTTTCTGCTGATGCGGCCGGTATGGTAATGCACAGCATGAACAGCTGTTTCAGGTTCACAAAGGCATCGTCAGTGATATTTCACCAGAAAAGGCTGAGCTTCCTCTAAGTTCCCGCCTCGTGTATTATTTAGAAACGCTTGTGATCTCAGGACATAATGTCGAATCGCACACGGCGTTGACCTGTGCAGGTGTCAAACTCCTCAGATTTAGTTTCTGAGGCGGAGGGGAAGAAAAAAAAATGCTTCTTAAGTCTAAACAAACATCATTTCATCTCCAAAGATCTGAGTCACTTAAAGGAGGATCCTGACTGTGTAAAAGCAGCTGCACTGTGAAGCCGCTATGCTCTTAATTCGGCTTGTTTTTTCTCTGTACGTTTTTGGCTGTGCTTAATCTCATCTTTCCTCTCCTCTCCAGCAGCAGATGTCATTTACCTGCTGTCTGCTCTCCAGGGAGTCCAGACTTTTACAAAATTAAGAAAAGATTCACTCCCCCTCACTCAGGTTTTCTTCCTCTTTCTCACTTGCCCTCTCCTCTCTCTGCTTCGTTTTTTTAATTCTTTCCCTTCCTGTTTTTTTTTTTCTTCTTCTTCGTCTCCAAGATCAAAATACACTCTATCCGCCCAACATGACAAGCCGTTTACAGCTCTTGCAGGCCTTTAAGATTAAGAAAATGTAAAACTATTCTACTGTTTTTTAGATGTTTTCCACCAAAGCCCACTGAGTCTCCTCCAGATTTAATTGGCCCTATAAATAAACTGTTCTGCCGCTATAGAGGGAGAGAAGTGGAGGGGAACACAGACAGAGAGAAGACAGCGAGATTCAGAGATGGAAAGACAAAAAAAATTAGGATGTGAATTACCACAGTAGATGAATGTAATTCCTTTAGTCTTGGCTGAGCGGTGTTCAGACGGTGACTTGCAGACAGACAGTGATGGCTTCATCAGAGAGGAGGAGGATGTTCATGCATGAGAGGAGGAGGAGGAGGAGGATTCACCAGGAGATGGAGGCGACAGAGAGAGAGAGAAAAAGACCAACTTGCCAAAACAGAGAAGAATCAAGATGGGGAAGAAAAACAAATCTGAAGTTGTTGGTGTTTGTGATGTTGCATCACACCGCATCCAGCAGTTAACGTACCAGTTTGGCAAAATTCTAAATTCCTGAAGCTATCAAAGATGATTTTTGACACCTGTAGCCTTTAACCAATCGACAGCAGGTTTTTAAAAAAGAATGTTATCTTTAGATAGACTGGTGACCTGTCCAGGGTGTCCCCTGCCTTCACTCTAAGTCGGCTGGGATAGACTCCAGCCCCCCATGACCCTAGTGAGGATTAAGCGGTGTATAGATGATGGATGGATGGATGTTATCTTTAAATTTCCAACATGCACAATTCATCAGAGCCAGTAACTGTAACAACAGAAACAATCATAAGTCATTGGTCCTCAAATTAATTATGTCTGTCGAGCAAAATAAGCAAATCTGAGCTTAAAGGTACTTACGTCAATCACTTTATTGCACATTTGGGATTTTAAAAAATGCAAGAAATAAATTGTTTGCACCAGATCCTCCAAAAATATTTTAAAAATAATAACAATTCTGAGTTTCTCCGCCAACAGCCAAGTGAAATACATTGTGAATACTCGGCTGCAGGCTGTGTTTACGTGGGCGGAGAGAAGAAAAGGATGGCACACGAAGTAGAAATTAGCCACAAAATTTAAAAAGAAAACTTGATTAATTATGTAAAAACAGCATGGGTCAAAACAGTAAACAGAGGAACAGGTTGGGGGATACATTCAGCATGGTGAAACATTTAAAGTTTGTAAAGCTTGTAAAAATGTCAGTAGTAAAATATTTTATAGTATTTAGTGTGAGCATTGTTTTCTTCAGTATTGGTAACACCTGTTGATTCCAGCTTTTCTTTCAATATCTGTAAAATAAACGAAATTCAACTTGTTTTCTTTTGTTTTGATTTATGACATGACAACTCTTCCACTACTGGACATTTCTGAGTTCTCTCTACTTCTAGACATGGTTGTGCTTTTTCTATACAGGTGCAAGAGTTTATATTGTAGTGAAAAATGAGCCCACAGTGATGGAAATGCCCAGAAACTGTGTTAACATTCTGAGAAAATATCTTCTTACGACTACTATATAGGCATGTAGAGTTCTGTGTTCACACAAGAGGCAGCCAGAGTTCAATTCAAGGTTTTGGTTTGTTGCCTTTACAGGACTTCCAGGGAGTGTTCCAAGTGTGGCAGGAGCACTGGGAGCAGTGGAGTGCTGCACCAAGTGGATACCTTCAGCAACAGTTTTTGCTTCTTCAACTCATAAAACAAACAAGCTACTGATGAACAAACCACTGGAAGGCTTTGTTGGGGAAACTACGTTCTTGTCTACCGGTATGGGGGAATGAGAAAATATAGCACGCCTGCCACTTTGACTTCATGTGTTTGAACTGTGTTTGTTCCAATTAAGCAACACACAATCTAATCATAGAGCATACAATAATATTTCAAACAATAATGTAATTCTAATTTGTGCCACTATAAACCGAAGCCAGACCCTTTTCTGGTTCAAGATGACGAACCGACGACAAAGACAAGATCCATAAAGAAATGGTTTCTTAGTACGGAAGAACCTGCGCTCTCGGTTGATTCCTCTGAGATGAATTTCGACCTCGTAGCAACAGGAGCCGACCTCACTGATCTGAGGCTGAACAGGAGGAAATCCTTACAGCTTCAAGAAAGCCTCCGTAGTGCAGTCTGAGGCTTACATCGCATCATTTTAAAGCTGGTGGTTTTGGAATCGGGTGTTGAACAATCTCCGGATGATGTGACGTACAAGGGTCCAGATACGTTTGGCTTTCAGAAGCATCTATGCACAAATGATTCACTCACATTTGATGATGTTGGGAAGAAATTAATTTGTTGAGAAAAGCAGCTGTTGCACAGATCATGAATGCTTCTTGTGTGCACGCGTGAGTCCAACACTGTTGCATATGTATTACATGTGTATATTTACATGTTTGTGCGTATGAAGGAAGCTGGGAGAAAGCAAGCAGGTGCTTTGTGTTTGTGAGACAGCAGCAGAGTGTAATCGTGCCTTTGCAAGGTGTTGACTCTACGGGGATGTGCAGTAACATGCCGTCTAATTAACAGTGTCCTCTCCGTGGTGAAGCTGGTTCCCACAGCCCCACCGGCCATGATTAAAAGAGATGCTCTCAAAGGATGGGAAACTCTCCCGATTCCCTCCTTCCTGGATGGCGTCCACACACAATCAGCCATCTCATCTTGACCACAACGGACGCTCTTTTAACTCTCTGCGACTGGGGTCTTTCTCAAGCATTTCGCACACTTTTCTCCGACTTTCTTCCTCGTTTCTGTGTTGTTTTCTTCCCCCCCAACCCTCTCTCAGCTCTTCCCTTCCCTCTCACTTCTCTCACCCTCGCTGTCTGCCAGGCTTCACATCAAAGCCGATGATTGGTTCCTAACTGTTCAGCAGGCAGCATTTTATCTTGCTTTGTGTGAAGAGACCAAAATAATCAGCATGAATATGGAAAAACCTGCTTCTATGGTAATATCCAGCCCAGTAATATCCATATCAGTCAAACTAACTTGGCTTAATTTGACTTACATATAAACGGATGGCAACACTTTACAACGCGACTCTCAGCCAAGGGGACTTTGGAGTAAACACTGACTTTGACTTACGGTATAAATATACCGACTTGTCAAGGTTGTTGGCTCGCTGCTGCAATTGACTCATGTACAGAAAGCAACAATTTACTTCATTTCTGCTGTTTTCTTGGCACCGTCTCCCCACACTGATGTAAAGACTCCTCACCTTTGTTTGACTTCTGCGCAACACTTCCGCTACTCAAGGTTGTTGGCTAAGTGTTGCGAGGCTGTTTTAAGAAGTTTCTGCAGCAAAGTCTCCAATTTTAATTTAAGAGTCAGGCTGAATTAAATTAGTCTCTTGTCCTTGGGCTCAGGTTTCCTTCGAAAATGCACTCATTGGGGCATTATTTCAGAAGTTTTTAGGTTTTGCATGCATAGCTTTGGAATCCCTGTTAAACAATATTTGATTGTGGTGGTGTAAATTACCCAACTCCATGTCGTTGTAATTAAAATACTGACAACGCCACTGGTATTAAAATCACCCCGAAGTGGTCACTTTTAGTTTCTCAAAAGTACTGGGGTTTGCCGACGACACAGCTGAGACACAAGTGCCATCAGAAATGTGGAACTTCAGCTGAATCAATTATAATTTATTGTAAAATCAATACAACATAGAAGGAACCTAAAATGACCAAGAGAACAAAACAGACCATGAATGATTAGCTAAAACAACTATAACTGACCAAAACAGAAGAAACCACAATCTTTCTAAATGGAAATATTATTAAACCACCAAATGAAAGACTGGGTGGGACTTTCAAAAAGTAGCCCACACAATGCAAAATGTTATCATGAAAATGTAGACACTCCAGTAAAGACCAAGGAGACACCGATTACAAAGCTCCCAGCATCAGATTAGCTGGCGTTGCCGCTATGAGGAAGTCCCACCATTTAAAGCCAACATTTGCTGGTTAGTAGTTCTTCTAAGCAAAACTACAGTATTAAAACCCAACAATAAATACAAACAAAAGGTTGAAGTTGACTTACAGAAAAGATAACAACCATAAACTCGGTATAAACCAAAAAAACGCTCAAGTTAAATTAAAACCAGACCAAACAACAGAGACGACATTTGCTCGATTGTGACACATGGATGCATTGATGTTTCATTGTATATGCATTCAATAACCCAACATCAGCAAACAGACAGAAGGTACATTATCTGTCAGGAATAACGTTCTGGACCAAGCAGATATCCATGATGGTTCGCATGGTGAGCCGTTTTTCATGCACTCAATGAGTAGCACAGCTCGGACTGAACATTCAATCGAAACATTGGTGAAATTCGATCATCATCAAGTGCAACATCCAAATCGCAGGAGGTGGCATCACAACATGTTATAAATCATATTCTCCAGGGAACACGCTTATTTTGTTTACATCATTCTTTTTTTTGGAAAAGCAGCCAGAGGAAGTCAAAAGGAGACTTTGGTCCAAAAATAATCCTCAAAGGAGATTAAGTTGGCTAATTTTTGCTTCCACCAAGCAAACCCAAGCAAACCAAATATGGGCTTTTGTTTCTCTTTATCAGTGTTAACTTGCATCTCCACATCCATTAAAACGAGTTGATTAAACATCTACTAGCAGTGATTTAGTGCTCTACTAACCTCCGAAAAAGGTGCTGGAATTTGGCCATCTCTTGAAATCCAAAGTTATAAGTGAAGGATGGATTTGACCTAGAACTGGAGCACAGGTCAAGCAACTTGTTTATTTTAATGTTTACCAAAAAAAATTGACATCGTGCAGTCTTCAAAAGTATTGAAACTCGTACTTGAGCTCAAGAACTCTTTAGGAAAATGTTCACTGAAGTAGCAAATAAACAAAGAAGTCGGGTCAACTTCTTATACACTTCTATACAATCAGACTTAATTTTGCAACCAGACAAGTCGCCCCCTGCTGGCTGCTCTGCACTTCTGCACACACCTCGAGGCTACGTCTATCTTTTATACACAGATTATACTCCGGACAACTCTCCAAGCGAGCTGCCTCGCCCGCTGACAGAAACCTGCTGGTTGCTTCATTCATGTGTTGATGTATTTTTTATCGTTGTCTCCTGCCTCGGCTGTCAGCAGCAACGCATGAAGAACCTGTGATAAATAACTGATTTCCCCTAAAGTTGGGAGTCATGCCGGCTGCGAGCTGCGGTCGGGTTCAGTTCGGGGTCGCGGGTGAGGCTTATTCTGGCGAGGCAGGTTTTAACTGCAGCGAAAACGGGAGGAAAAGCACCTCAGTCGCTGCTCGGAATGCTAATTTGAAATGTTAAACACAGAAACATTAAAGAAATAGTTTGCAAACCGGGGTTACAAAAGTCTGTTCAAAGTGCTCAGTAATGGTACCTGTTATTGTGCTGAAATAAAGCAGCTGGTGACACTTCAAATCTGCCACCTGCCGCGTGTCACACAAGCCTCAGATTAGCAGCTACAAACGACGCATTTCAGCAAATTGCTCGCAGTGCGCTCGGGCTTTAACTTCACTCAAAGTCTCCTTCAAAACCTCGCCTCGGTGGTAAAGCTATACCCCGGCTCATAAACTGTTAGGCGCGGATGACAAACTGCCTGAAAAGGAGGGAAGGTATCTGCCATTTGGGGTCCTCACCTCTAGAAATAATATGTTCTGAGTAAGCATATTCCGACACCGCGGCATTAGCAGGGATCCCTGTGGCTCAGTGGATTAAGTCTTGTGACACGATGTGGATCCTCGCAATCTTTCCTGTTGCTCGGTGAATTAAAGCAGAGGATGCTTTCATGAAAAGGCAGAAACAGATTGAGGGAAAGGGAAAGAAAAAAAGACATTTCTCCCTCAAAGATTGATAAAAGAGATATTTCCGTAACTCCGGGCTAATTCAATGAGTAGTGCCAAATCTCACCGGGGGATCTCCAGGCCCGGCTTCAAAACAATTAGCTGGAGAATGGGAGCTGTTTAAAAGACAAGGAGACGAGGAGATCTTAATACAGCTGTGGGTATTTCCCCACGGAGGACTCATTTTTTACAACCTCCTTCCAGGGTCTCTCCTCCTCTCTCGAACTCCAACACTGCTCGCCAATCTCTGCCGTCTCATTTCACACATTTTGCTGCTGCAGGGAAGAAAAAAAAAAAAAAAGGAAAGGACAGTTGAAATAAAAAGGAGATATGACGAGGGGAGGGAAGTTATGGAGACGAAAACACAATTAGGAAGAGGGAAGCTTAAATAGTGAAGCGAACAGAAAGAGGCTGAAAAAAGACGAGGCTCAGCAGAAGGCAGGTTGTGGTTGTCTGGGGAGCTGGAAGATTGAACATCCCTCTCGCTGTTTACGAGGACTTCCTTCGCTCTCTGCCCTCCGCTCGCCCAGGGCCAGTCGCCGCCGAGTCCGTCCGTCCGTCCGCGGGGGCCAATCAGTCAGAGCGCCGAACGACTAAGTCAGCACGTCCTTGTCCACACAGGTAATCAAAGACGGCGTTAAACCTTCACCGCCATAAATCGCTTGTCACGTGCTCTTAACCCGGGCGGTTGTCCGCTCTGCAGCGGCGACGGCACAGGCTGTTTGGCCTCTTTTAGCGTGGTGGTGGCTAGCCGTGTTAGCTCTGTTGACTTTGACCTCGGGGTTAACGCTTCGTCCAAGTGTTCCTGAATTATAAATGCAGGGACTTACACTTAAATTATGAAATGTGTGATTCAGAAGCACTTTGAGCCACAGAAGGTCTTGCAGGTATGGCAGCTCAATATTATTTGCAAATTACTTTTTCTAAAATAGTTTGTGCAATTTTAGTTTCAGTGTCATGTGTGACATTTCATTGTCATGTGCAATGTCTTGATTACATGTGCAATATTTCACTTTCATGCACAACACTGTCAATGTAATGTGCAGTGTTTTTTTCAGTTTCATGGGTAATATTTCATTATCATGTGTGATATTACCTCACTATCATTGCCAGCATTACTTTTTACATTTCTATTCTAGTGTTGTTTCAGTCGACTTATTTCATTTCAGTAACGTATCGTACTTGTATGTGATTGCTTTAATTGTTCATTTTGATGTCTCCGAACAACATCTGGCACAAGAATTTCCTCTGCATTAATAAAAAGTTACAAAAGTCAGTCATTTAAGGGGACTAAATGTACCTGCCTTCATCTGTGTTTTTAGATTAACAATGGATCAAATTGGACATAATGTTAAGGGAGTTGCTTGTAGTCAGAAACCTACAGAGAATCAACAGCTGTACAGTGAATTTTAACACTTTCTAGGTCGCTGTTTTAGGCACACAGCTTCACCAGGTTCATTGAAGTTTCACTGCTCTAATCCACTGCTACCTAGACAGGCAGATGTTTCCATGAAAAACCGACAAATTCAGCATCCAGCTCATTGGTTCTGAAACTGTTGGGTAGAGTGCTACTGCAGGAATAATGGCGTGGAACCCAAGTGAACTGATTTGTTTTATATATGGATGGAGAAAAATGAATAATAGTTTGACGATGCCATCATACGGACTTAAATTTAGCTATAATTCAACTTTAATCCTTTTATTTTTGATTAGTTCTCTCGTGAATGTTTAGAGGAACGGCCCTATGAAACAGTCATTTTAGACTTTCTGTTGTTGTGGTATAAAATCCAACAGCTTTAACAACATTAAGTCTAAATACAACACAACTTAAGTTGGTCGCAACTGTAGTCCAGCTATGTTGTAAACAGAACAACGAAGCCTTGTCATGTTAATTTATGTGGTGAAATTTAAACAGAACTCCTACTCAACGAGGACGATCAGGCAGAAAAATGACACTTATTGTCTTCTCAGGTTTGAACCCATTAGTGTCATTAGACCTGCAAAGAAGTTTTTCAAGCCCCTTCAAACCTACCCACCTTAGCAGCTCCTGTTTTCTTACCAGAAAATGACGGTTCTTACAATTGCAACGTAGAAATGTCGCCATAAAAAGTCCACAAGTTCCTGCCACCTTAGAAACTTCACCATTTCGTTGTTTGCGTTCACTGTGTAGCTTTCTATAACACTGCAAGTCTCTCCTCTAATTGTAATCACTATCAATATTATCCAGATTCAGCACATCCAGCCCCGTACAGTATAAACACATGCAGCAGTTTCCCTTTGGTGCAGCCGCTCATGTCAGACTGCTCCCACTCACACCTCCTCCTCTCAGTATGATAAATGGACTTTTCCCTCGAGAGTAAACAACAAAGTCATCCAACCTCAACCCTACCAGTCACTGTCATTTCAGGGATAGTGAGTCTCAGGACACACGTAGCACAAACACAGTTATTAGACCCGGCGCGGTGAAAGCATGTGAGAAAAGGCGACGAAGACCTGAAGCCGACTTCTGACCTGCAGGGTTCATGGAGCAAAAAACACCTTCTGAAATTTCTGTTTTGACAGTTTCCAGGACCAAGTTTTGTGAGTTTTGTTTTCTGCACTGCAACAGGTTGTTAGATAGCACATGCACGAGGGCTGATCAAAAAGTTCGGAGACTGTAAATGGTTTAACTTTTTCCACCATTACTGTCTAAGTGGTGCGCTTGTGCAGCTCCCAGTGCTCCTGCAACACTGGTGACTCTCCCTGGAAGTCCCATTAACTAAATGTGTGTGTGTTATCGGTGAACAGTGTCGAATCTCCTAAATTGGGTAAAAATGGCAACCGTTCAGCTTGAATTTCATTTTGGGGGAGATAAAGAAGTTACTGTGAGCCAAATCTGGTGAAAGAGGCAGATGAGGAGTGATGATTCTGTTGTGGCAAAAAAGAAAAAAGTACAAAAACAGAGTAAAGATGTGCCATGGCAACCCAGTTAAGGTCTTTTGTGCCGAATGTTCTGCTTAAGCCACCTCAGGACGTTGAAGTAAAACTCCTTAAAACTAAAAACCTTGAATGTCCAACTTTTTCACTATGAAAACTGCTGTTTCTTCTCTTGATGGTAGCTGCAGATCCATATCTTGTCACCAGAGATGATCCATTACCTGAAGTTTGGGTCATCCTGGCTGCTGTTGGCTTGTCAAATCCATCAGCGATCAATATTCTAAGAGACTAAAGACTAAGATGCTACAGGAAATCTGGTGAATCAGGTCGAAGAGCAACCAAAACAAACCACATCTGGAGTACCCACATGCTATTGCACCACAGTCCATGTTGTTTGTGCCAAACGTTCCACCTCAGACAGTCCAATTTGGGGAAACAATTATTAGTTTACAATGAACAAGCTCCTGGTGCTCCTGACCTAACTTGCCTTGTCTGATTTTGGAAACCGCAGCTCTTTAACTGTGAAAACTGCTGTTTCTTCTCTTGATGGTAGCTGCAGATCCACATCTTGTCCCCAGAGATGATCCATCACATTAAGTTTGGGTCAAGACGAAGAAGCTACAGGGAGCTAAATCTGGTGAATCGGGTAGAAGAGTGACTGAAAAACCCACATGCTATTGCACCACAGTCCACGTTGCTTGTGCCAAATGTTCAACTGCTGTTAAACTGCTGTTTCCTCTCTGAATGGTAGCCGCAGACCCACCTCTGGTTCATCAGTGATGATCCTCCACATAAAGGTTGAATCATTCAGCTGCTGACTGACATGAAATGTGATGTTTGCTTTGTGCTCCACTTTAAAATCCATGAAGAAAGGGCAAATGTGCATCTACCAGCGAGGTCCAAACTCATAACAGTTACCATGCATGTGCGCTACAAACTGTACTGCAACTTTTTGATCAACCCTCATACTTATAAATTCAATATGTAAATATATTTTTAGTGATACACTGCAACCTAAAAGTTCCTTGATTGTGTATTTTCTCCCACTATCAGATCATATTTAACAGCTCCGACTCATGGTAATGTGCTGGTAAATATATTTAATTTCCAAATGCCATCTGTTTAAGCTACTGCCTGAAACTGCCAATTAAAAACAAAAGACCTGCTACCTTTTCTCCTCATGACTGGTTCTCTACGGTGCTGCCAGGTGTCGAGTTTTCTCCCCGGTTGATGAAAGATCAATAAAAATGATCAACAGAGAAGAAGAAAACATACACTTCTCCTCCTCTCACGCTGGACCTTCTGGCTTCGAGCTGACCTACAGAAAACCGAAAACTCTCGAAGCAGGAGTAGCGCAAGTTGTCAGCCACTTGTGAATTCAATCACTTCCCTGCCTGTGTACTCTGCTTTTAATTCACAGTTTGTGTATTATTTGCATGTTAAGGTGTCTCTCTCGCCGGGGACCAATTAAATGATAAAGCAGTGCTGTTACAGGTTTATGTAAATGCACACTGCGAGAGGCTTGTATTGATAAATGGCGTGGAATTACAAAACAGCAAATAACTGCGGGGCGGTGTACATTATTTTCCTTCTTTTCTTTCTTTCTTTTTTTTTTTTTAATTGATAAGGTTGCAGAGGAAAATTTAGTGTCTTCGGGTGAGCAGCAAGCCTTTCTCAAGGGTCGTTATGTTTACAGAGAAGAGACGGCGGCAATATAAAAGACATACAGAGGAGAGACGGGGAGGGGGGAAGAGACGCTCTAAATTAATGCAGTGGCTCAACAGCTTGTTCGGTTCAGGACAAAAAGTGAAAAATGGAGTCTCTTATTGTGGCAGCCAACGTCATTAAAGCTGCATTAAGCCGTATTTTTTTTGCATTATCGTCGAATCAGATGGCTTCCCGTATTAACATCCCACTCTGCCTTGAGACACTCTTTTCCGCTCGTTTTTTGCCGGACCGACAAAAACCAAAACAATACCGGTTCGTATAAATCAAGCTCTCAGCCCACGAGCTCACATAAAAACCATTTGTACGTTCTATATACACACACACTCGACTAGATGAGAAGTGGCGGGTGAAGAAAGTTTAGCGCGCCAAAGGGATGGCAGGAATTAAAGATATAACTTAACATTTACCCATCGGCCCGGGAGGAGCGAGGTGGGTTCTTATTAATGTTTGTCATGGCAGCTGTGAGAGATTAATATTACAGCGATGGGAATTACTGTTTCACACAAGACTCTGACGGACTATATATTTCTTTAAATTTGTGATTAAACTGACAAGAACGCCGCAGTATTTTTTGCTCTACTGTGACTGATTTTTGGAAACAGACAGAAAATAGGTGGCAGAAAGTTTCTCACACGGGATGTTCACACTGAAAATCTCCAAAACCAAAAGCCATAAATTAATTTTTAGGAGTTTTATTATGTTGTTGTAATAAAGAAGCAAGCTGAAAACCATTTAAATATCACAGACTGTATATAAAAGATGGGCGTACACAGTCTATGGCATACGAGGGTTAAGAAATCACATGCTGATAGACTTTGGTTTCTTATTTTACAGTTGCTTTAAGGAGAAGATATGCTGCTGTGCATTTAAATAGAAAAAAATACACACATTCAACACTGAAAATTCTGTGTCTGATGAGAATCCAGCCACAGCAACTTGTGGTACCATAGAATGTATTTTTATTGCTCCTCGGCTACCTGTTGCCGTTGTGATTTTCTGTCTGTTAACAGTCTAGCGCTTTACAGGAGAAGAGTTTGAACCTGAAAGTTCATATATGACCTCAGTATGGTCCTCTCTCAGAGTGATTAGATTTTGGGGTCAATACATGCATTGGTGACGGCTACAGAGGTCAAAAGCATTTCCAAAAAAGAATCTGTATGACTGAAAATGCACAAAAAGACATGAGTTTAGTGAACTAAGTCAGGAAGACAATCGAGGCCGATAAACTGGTGATGCAAATATGACCTTCAGACAAAAGTCAAGGTCATGCTGAAGGTTTTAAATTCAATTCAATTCAATTTTATTTGTATAGCGCATATTTACAACAACAAGTCAT
>NW_007577819.1:348030-352375 GCF_000690725.1 Stegastes partitus
TAACTGTTCGTAGATGCTGTCTGTGTTTTCTGAAGTCAAAGGAAAGACTCCTACAAACAGATGGAAGCAACAAACCAGACTTCAGTTTAGATTTCCGTCATTATTGGTGAATCTCGTTAATCTGTGACAGACCGTCTTTATAGCTGGGATGTTGTATTTGCTTTTTGGTTTGTTTTTTTAATTGAGGAGAATCTTTTACACCAGAATATGAGATTTAACCCTCAGGGGATATCGGGGACATTTTTGTCCTTTCAGGTGATTTTTTGCTCAATTTTTGGATATAACTTTTTTTGTGTTACTCCGAATGAAACGATTTTTTGTAGGAAGGTTTTTCTCATGAAAAATCATAAAATTCAAATTTCAATTTTTTTCCTAGGTTAACGATACACCGGGGGCAAATTTACTACCCTTTGAGGATATTAGGACAAAAATGTCCTCGCCCAAAAACTGCTATAAAAACATAACAGATTAATAATTTTTTCTGCTTTTCTTTTTTGCTCGAAGCTTTTAATCAACGTCTGCTCTAATCAAAAATACCAAACATTCATATATTTTTATTTATTTAACCCTTTAAATGCCAATTTGATTACATGATGTCACAACGTTTATGAAAAAAATCACACATAAAATTAGTTATTTTCCAAATCATAAATGTTGGAGGGCTGAAACTTTTTTTCAAAGATTAGGCCTAAATATACATTTTTGTCCTCTAATATCCTCAAAGGGTAGTAAATTAAAGCATCCCCTGAGGGTTAAGCACAATCAATGAAAGACTGCTTCACCAATCATGAGCCAACAAACATGTGGTATATGGCTGCTAGATTACACTCAAAATATTCTGTTGCATATTTCCTGCTAGTTAGTGGTGGTTCCTCAATTTCTGTTGAATTCATATTGGCTGATGTGTGCTAAAGAGTCAAGCTAAAAGGCTCATCATGAAGTTCCCTGTTTGCTCATCCTACAACCGTCTCATCCAGTCTGATCTCTGTAACGCACCAACACTTGATCATACACAGGATGTCTATTGTGAACACGCTCTGAACCTTATATTAAGACTCCGAATGTGCTAAAAGGCAATGCTTTTTTTGTCATTTGTCATCATCTCAGAGTAGCTGTGTAATACATGAGCGCCAAAGAAACTGATAAAGATGAAATAAACGGTTTAAACCGACGCAGCTCGGCTACATGATCGCTTGCCAAACGACGAGGAAGACGGATTTACAAAAAATCTGAAATCTGTACGAAGCATCGTCCCCTCAGAAGACGGTGACAGCAGACAGACAGAGCAGAAACATACACAGATGCACGTAAACACACACACATTGAGCCGTGAGTCAGAAAAGGCCTCTTGATGTTCTCATCAAGCCAGAAGGCACAGCTGGGATTGACGACTCACTGTTAAGAGACGAATCAAACACGCGCGCACATTCTGCCACTTCGAAACGCTTCCGCCAACAGTAGTGCTTTTTATCAGAAAGTTGTCTGTTTTAGGGATTTTCAAAAGATTAGGAGGAGGGGAGGGGGCGTTTGTTGGCCGTCTTTGTCATGAAAAAACATCATGAAGGTTCACTGATGGAAACCTCTAATGTGGACCAGCAACGGCAGGAAACATTGAGTGTACATAAGCAGAAAATTAACTAGAAAGTTGCTAAAAGTGATAAATAGAGACACAAGTGACACTAAACTGTAAACATCACACATTCAGACAGAAGCTACAAAAGTGGTAAAAGGTCAACACTGGAGCTAAATGGTACTGCATGAAACTGACGTTGCAATATTTAGTTGTTCGGCTATAAAAATTAACATAAAATACAATAATTTCCACCAGCTGACTTGCACAACTCTGCTTGGAAAGAATTCATTGTTTTATAAAGATTAAGGCGAGTGAAAATTTGCTTTTTACTTTTTTTTTTTACTGTAGGCATCGTTTCTCATAACAGTGATAAAGGCACCTGAAATATGTTTTTTGCTTTGGATGCCATTCAGATCTGGCTTTATACGGAGCTGTTCGGTGCCGATTTACATGGTTAAACAAGTTATATTGCTTTATTTGGTAAAAACACTTTCAACAGAGAGTCTATTTTTAGTCAACATCCTCCTATCTGTGGCAGAAATATTACCATTCAACTGACTGGGGCTGCAGGATTATCACCAAAATTATGATCCTGAATATTTTTTATCATGATTATTTATCACAATTCTTTATTAATATTAGAGATAAAACATTTCTGTTGCACTTTCATATTAAAGTGAAGCTTTCACTGTCATGTCGTGCTGCGTTCCTGCTTATGTACAAAGCTGCACTGAAAAAAAACTAAAATCAATCATTCTCCTGAACATCTGCTTATCGATCGGCTCCACAATTTACCCATGTTCCAAAAAATGCAGCCACAAAAGAAGCCACGAAGGTAGCTGTGCACAGAGAAGCCTCTAGTCTCCATGAATTACTGAAACTCAGACAGCTTTGAGACCAAAAATTAGGTTGAAAAAAGTCAATGTCAGATTCAATCAAATTTAAAGCAAATGATTTCATCGACTGTTTATGTGCCGAGCATTTTAAACATCAGTGTGTGATCATGTTTGTTTAACTGCAGGAAGATAGAATCCTGATTTATACGACATTAACTGTGCAGCCCTACAACTGACAATACATTTGCCATCAAGCAGAAGCACAACAGTACAGCACATCATCATGAGACTCAGCAGCTCAGGTGAGTGAATAAAACTAAAAAGATTTGCTTTTTGTCTTGTCAAGACTGAAGGATGGCTATAAGCAGATGGAATTTTGCTTCTGTTTGTGTCAATATGTTTTTGTTTGGTTGGTGGAGAAATGCCAGGAGAATACCTATCTTTATCCTGTCGCTTTCCAAAGTGACAGATAATGCAGAAGTTTATTAATTATAAAACGAGCGAGCGAGCTACAGAAAAAAGTCCAGCTGTAATGAGTCTGCCAGTCAAGGCTTGAAAGCACACGGGGACAGTTTTTAAGCAGAATACAAGTCTTTAATACAAAATGCACTGGTTTTATGATTCCCAGCTTTTGTGTTTATGGTTCCTGTGACAGCTTTTTAAGAATTCATAGTGGCTGCTTCACTGTCTTTTTCACAGGTGAAATTATTTATAAGTCTGCAAGACACCCTGAATCAGAGCTCATAGCCAGGACAATGCATCAGTATCTCTGAGGGCCTTAACGTAGCACCGTGTCTTACGTATCTGATGTTGTATGCAGTTTGATTGAATCAGCCAGTCACTGTAAGAGACTGTCAACAGGCTGGATTCTACTGCAGAACTGGGACCAAGGCTGCTACTCAGAGGGGACATCGATAGAAAAGGGGGGGAAAAAATGGCATTTGCTGTCCTTTCTAAGTTTACCCTTAAGCATTTGTCTTTTTCTGCAAGAGCCACACAGCACTTTTTCACATCTGTTCAGTAATGTCTCCCAGAATGTAGTGCATCAGTACCTACCACCTGCTTTCTATCCTGAATGAGGTTCTACAGTGACAGTCAGAACACACACAAAGGTTTGGGCTGCTCTAAAATGGCCCGCAAGTTCCTGCAATGGGGAAACAATCAATTTTATCTAATGCGTAAAGTCATTTTGGTGCCTAAACTTAACCTTCTAACATGTAGTTATTATGGTGTAACTGTATTTTGGTGTCTAAATCTAACCAAACAACTTGTTTATTTATTTTTTTATCCCTGATCTGATCAGAGTCATTGACTATGTAAGCTCTGCCGACTCCTAATGCGATAGTCCTAGATAATAAACAAGCACTGTAGATTACCCTTAGTACGTCTCTTACTGTTTGACACTTTAGCAACCAGAGAAGGTGGAAAGTTCAAGAGAGCATTGTGGAGGTTTAGCTAGTAAAGGGGCACCATGATGAAGTGTTCTGTGAAGCCAAGTGACCTCCAGCTAGAGCATAACTTCTAAAACCCTATAACCCATGTGTGTTGGCTGCTTTCATGGCCATCATGGACGCGTTGCTTTGACAGCATCATAAATAAAAAGTTATTGTTATCAGATAGTGATTGATGGTACTGTTATTCAAATTTACAACAGATGTGTGACAACGAATGTAAACAAATAATTCGGTTTAGGTTCTTGCAGATATCAGTCGGTTCGGAATCGTCTTGACTGGTTCTGATCCTGATCAAAGGTTTGGGCTGGGGACATTTTTAGTGAACAGGAAATAACTGAGAAGGAACAATGATCTCACATGGGATATAAACCCTGGTCTCCTGAGATAAAGTCATGTTGATGACTTTTCCCCTCCTATATTGTCTGCCTTCAAACTGGAAGCGTTTAGGGGTTTCTTTCAGAAGCTAAACAAAAATGCAGTTT